>NC_061122.1:232485140-232497957 GCF_002878395.1 Capsicum annuum | reverse complement strand
AGCATCTGCAGCAGCTAGTACTTCTTCGGCTGGTGTTTCTTTACCTTATTCTCCTTTTTTCTCAATATCTGCTGTTGTTTCTTTTTCAGGTTCTTCTTCTGCTTCTGCAGCTGCTTCTTTTGGACTTTCGTCAGCTGGTGCTTCTTCACCTTCTTCTCTTTTTTTCAACATTTATTGCTGCTTCTTTTTCAGCTTCTTCTTCTGCTTCTGATGCAACTACTTCTTTTGGACTTTCTTCTTGGCACATATCTTCTTCTTCATCCTTCTTTTCTTCTTCTTATTTCTCTCCCGCTACAACAGAGGCCAACTCATCCATTTTGCTCCTTTTTTCTCCTTCTTCATTCCTCTCCGATTCACGAAGGTCCACATTCACTATATTATCATATTACAAAGTGTTGCTGATATTTAAATCTGAAAATTCACTAACAACATCAATTATTGATTGAATGAAGTTACCTTGCTCGTGTTGTCGCTCATCTTGTTCCTTTTTCTTCAGCCTTTTCTCTCTAATATAGGCAGAAATATCTAACACCACTTTTTCGAGCACAGTAACACGCTTATGAAGATCCTCGGGGGATGAGGTGGCCGCTGCATCTTTAGAGGTGCTTAGAGCATTATCATCACCAACACGTACTTCAACGGGGTTACCGCCCAAATCCCCATCATCATCACTGTCCTCATTTGAAATAAGTACAGTCACCCTTTCTAACTCTTTCTTTAAGCCATTAAGGATGTTATACTTCACCTCATCTGTATATGGATCAAAGGAAATCATGTAATCCATCTTTGTCTCACGAAGAGTAGGAATGATGTATGGGTGCATGTTCTACAAAATATCAATTAACAATTACATAACATTCGATACAACAGTAGTAGTATTATTGTTGCATAATAATAAATGAGTTCATACCTCGGTAATTTTTCCTTTGTGCTTGAATGGGCCGCCTTCGATTATCTGGTCACTTTTTATAGTGTGCCATCTGAGGATACGGGGAATGGGAAAGGTCTTATCCGTTGATTTTCTAGCAAATTTTCCAAGATGAGGAAAGGCCTCGTAGATCCAAACTTGTAAGCAGTACATCAGTGAAAAATGAACTCAGAGTCTATGACATAGTATAAATAAAACAAGAATCTACGATAAACTCACTAAAGGGTTTATGGTAGATACCATGAATGCCCAGGGAAATCTGAATAGAGCATAGGATGCCTTCTGCTTCTCATCAAATACTTCCCTCTGCTTCTTCAGGTCACTTTTCTTCTTTAGATAGTACAGGTTCAGTTGAAATGTCTCTTTCCCCCATGGATAATTCTCAAAGAAACTAAAAGAATCGACCATTCGAATCAGTTTTATGTCCACAACCTTCATCGAATTTTTTGCAAGCAACATAGTGTGCAAGAACCACAGTAAACAACACTTAAAATTATGGTCCTCGTTCAGATTACTCTCTCTGATCAGGTGTAGCAAGTTGGCCGTCGTAATATTTTTATTTTTCATCACCTTAAAGTAAAAATTCTCCCCCTTTGCTAACGTTCTCTTCATTTTTGATTCATGGGGTATGATGAGCAGTTCAGCCCCGTGATCAAACAAAACTCTTTCAAGCAAAAACATGCAGGCTTGTTGTTAACGTAGAACTACATCTCGTGACGCATCTTATCATTCTTGACGCGTCGCAACAGCAAATAATGGACCAACTGCCTATTGAACTTAAGATGTTCCAGCAGGTTTCTCAGCTGTCCAAAACAGGACCGCTTGAATCTTTTCTTCAACTCTTGGTCGATAAGAACTTGCTGGAAATCTTGATAAGCAGTCATTCTTAATCTGACCGATATCTTTGCTGGGAAAGATCTGACCTCGTCCATTATCGTTCGAAGGTCATACCGCTCAATGGAAATGAACCTTGAAAGAGATGGCACAGACAAGGGATCATTATCCCCACCAACACTGTTTCTTCCACTATATTCGCTCTCTTCACTGTCACCACTAGCACTGTGCTTGGCAATATCTTCACTGGAATCGACGTAGTCGTTTATCTCCTTTAACTCCGAATCTGATTCGGACACCGACTCTTTATTTTTCTTTCTTTTTGAGACATTTTCAACTGCCTCATCTTTTCTTTTCTATTACTACCAGAAGTATCAGAAACGGTACTGGATTTGCATTTAGAAAAGATGTATTTTTTATCCATTTTCAACACAATCTACACCTGCAGAACAAATATTCCATTTTCAGTTCATAGACCACAAGTCTATCAACAGAAATAACTAGATGTTCAAATAAACCCCCCCTCCTCCCCTGCCTCCCCCCAAAAATTTTAAGAAATACCCCACTAAAATCCAATATGCAGTATCAAAATCAAACTAGTGCACCTAATCAAACTAATTAGCTATTAATCTTTTAATTTTCTCTATTTCAACCATCATATTTTAAATGAATTTCATACGTCTAAAAATTGATTTCAATCTAGAGCATTCTCATTTTATAGACCACGGGTCGATTTCATAGACCACGGGTCTACGGACAGAAATAGGTCACTGTTCGAATCAAAATGCCAAAATAACTCTTTCACTATCAAACAGTTCACTACACACTTCAATAACTGAACCCAAATCCATCATGCAGTATCAAAATACAACAATTTCTAAAAATCATTCTAGTGCACCTAATCAAACTAATTAGCTATTAATCTTTCAATTTCCACTATTTCAGCAACCATATTTTAAAAGAATTTCATATGCCTAAAAATTGATTACAATCTATGGCATTCTGATTTCATAGACCACGGGTTTATGAACAGAAAAAGATCGTTGTTCGACTCAAAATGCCAAAATAACTCTTCAAATAACGATTATCCCACTATTCAACACTTTTTTGCTAAACATAACCGGAATTAAACCAAAATTCCTTAATCAACCAAATTCGAAAAATAAATAAATTTCCTACATCACTACGAATCGATTAGCAAAGAAACCCGTTTAAATGGATCTAGAAATGATCGCAAAATGATTTTAACTAACCTTACGATGCAATAACGACCCCTTAGCTGCTGGAGAAGAAGAAGAAATGAAAATGACAATTTTGGGATGAAGGTTTCTTAAGCGGGAGTTGAGAGAATTGAAGAGGAGAGAGAGAGAGAGGGTTTTTTTTTTGGATACTTGAATAAGTGTAGGGTGTTAGTGTAGTATATTAAATTTACAAAGTTCTAAAAATGATGAAATGGCCCCATGTTCCACCTGTGGGCCCCACTTTTTTAACTTTTTCCAAGTTTTTATACCCTAACCCTAAAAATTAAATTAAAAATAATTTTAGTGGGTAAATGGTAAAATAGTTTTGGAAGTGGGTAGTCTTGCCAATTTTTTCCAAATTTCTTCCTCTTGATCGAATCTATAATTAACCTTCATTAATATATTCAATTTTTGTGATTTCCCTTATCAAACAAGAAGCTACTAATGAACCATGGATAGTAGTAAATAGGAAGCCCGTGAATACACCACCTACGCCTAACATGTGAAATATGGGTGCAACGGCACTCGACATCTATTAAACAAAATCAAGAATGAAGTCATACCGTGCCCTCGAAAGAAAGTACTGATAATTGCCAGAATGTAGCAGAGGATATTTTAAATGTGTTTTTACCATTATCTCAAGTTAAGTTTTTGTTGCTTTCATACTTCAAAGAGAAAATTATTTTGTAAGAGAACTAATATTTTGTGAAATATCATGTGTGAATTTCATTACGAGTAATTTTGTGAACTATTACTAGATGAAGAGGTAGAGCGAGGAGACGGCCCCATGCACAATCAAATATCTAGACAAGTTCGGAAGTTCTCGAGAGCAAATATTCATCATTTCTTCATACAAAATGAGAATATCCACTACAAAAAAACAAAAAAGAGATAATATCCACGAAAATATCTGAACATTGACCGGATTTCCAGTTGAGCATACTGAACTTTACGGGGGTCCTATTACCTCCTTAGACATTTTTTTTTCCATATTTTAATGCCATATATTTGCCCATTTAGACACGTGTAAATATGAGGTGGCGCGTGTTAGAATCTGTGCAATTGTTCAATCTAAGCTGCCATTGATAATGAGCTAGGGCTCAACAGAGAAGACAAGAGAAAGGGAGATATTATTTCAGTGTAAAGAGGCCAAAAAATTAGTTCATTACAATGCAATAGTGTTGTTTATATAGAACTTCTGGAAGCTTCTATTCTAACTGTTTCCTAACTAATCACTAATCACTGCTTAGCCAACTAACTAACACATTCGTTGTTTAACTACTTCTTAATCAACTAATCAAGTAATTCCTAACTCATTAGCGCGTGTATTACACGCGTCAATACATGTGTAAAAACGAGATTTGGTGTGTGTATTACACGCGCCAGCGTCGAATTTGGGTATAGAGTTCCAGGGGGGAATTAAGTCCACTTTAAAAAGTCTAGGGGGTAATATAGGACCCCCGCAAAGTTCAGTATGCTCAACTGAAAATTCGGTCAAAGTTCAGGTATTTTCGTGGGTATTATCCCAAAAAAAAAATAGCAATAGACAAATTCAATAACTAAACAGAAACATCCATCCCTAATCCTATTTAGAAAAAAAAATTGGTTAGATAGCTACATGAAATTTAACGATGAATTACATAGGTAATGTTAGTAATTATTAATTACATACCAGAATTTAGGTTCAATCTCCCTCACACCAAAGGGTGTTGGAAAAATTCTCAATAATAACACCATGAGTGAGGACATTTTCAATCATCATCATTCTCTTTAAGTGTAAACTTCCTTCACCATAAAGGATATGGTGAAACTTCAGATATGGTGAAACTTCTTTCACCATCAAAGGATATGGTGCAGTGGATGGGGTTGGTCCTTCCTTAACCAGAGGTCCCGGGTTTAAGTCTGGGTATTTGAAAAAATCCTTTGTATGGAGCGCTATCCCTGAATGGGACCTAACTGGCACGAATTCGAATTAATCGGACTCCAACGTGGGTATCAAACACCGCAGAAAAAAAAGTGTAAACTTCTTTGAACTTTTCATATTGTTTCTCTTTTGGAATTTCTCCATCAAGTAAAGCCTCAAAAAAATCATATTTTTCTAAAGACTTGTACACTTCAGCTCTCACTAAATCCCATTTTTCAACTCATGATGAGTTTCTAAAATCTATAATTGGAACCTTCAAATCCATCCTCTTCTTTGTTATTGTGTGTGTATATATAGTCATAAATTAAATTACAATTTTTAAATTACTATATGATTTTGTGGTAGTTAAATATTAACTTGTTATAAGTATAATGTCAACTTGGCTTGATTGGTTTTAATTTTTTTGCAATATTCAATGATTGCATCATTTTAACGTTGAAGTTTCTTAATCATTGTTGTTGCTTTGTAGAATTGTGTGATTAGGCATTCTAAATAGCTTTAAAACTAATAAAATCATGTGCATTAGATGCAAATTTTCTTATAAACAGGATCTCATAGGCATTGACTTTCATAACTTTTTTCTTGTATATATCTTGAGTTTATTAAAAGAGATTAACATTTTCTTTTCAAAAATATATATTGGTCAAAAACACATTTGAAGCGTCACGTTTTTGCGAGTTATATACCGGTCACTTTTTTGAGAGATTTACATCTGAACTATCATCAATTATTTATCAGAACACACCTCAAAGACGGCTAGACCAATTGTGGTTTTCTACTGATCATAATATCTTTTTACTTACGTACAAACTTGGCGCCTTAAAAATTAGTATGTTATATACAATAATAACATATTCGGTATATTCCCACAAAGTGGGGTTTGGGAGGATAAAGTGTATGCAGTCCATACCACTACCTCAGATGAAGTGAATAGGATGTTTTTCGATAGACCTCCGATCAGGGCGGCTCAATGATATTTGTGGCCTAAAACAAAATTTCAACAAGACGCCTTTAAGTTTTTTGTTGAAGAAAAAGTATTATATTTTTACATTTGAAAAAATGATTTTTATTGAGGCAACTATTGTAGGAATTGTTACCATTATTCTAGAAGTAATACAAGCATTTAAAAAAGAATCTAGACTTTTTACATGATTGAGCATATCGATCAATATATTACTCCTATTTTCTATTTGTACAATTTCTCTTAACACTTTTGATTTTAAAAATAAATCTAGTCTCTGATTGACATTTTAAAATTTTAAAAATAATTGAAAAAACAATATACATACTATGAAGAAAAGAAATATATAAAATAACAAATTTTAAATGAAAAATAACAAAATATAGAATAATCCAACCTGATTCAACAAGTAGAAAACTTGATATTACTTTCACTATGTGAATACTCTCGATGCAACACTTGAACTTAGAGGGAAAAATTTTAAAATAGGTAACTGAATTTTCTCTAATGAAGAATTGAGAAAGAACTAAGTGATATAAAGACAAAAATAAAACTAAAGTACAAATAGGAAGACAAAATTAAAGGATAAAATAAAATTTGGCTTGTAAATTATAATACTAAAGTATTTGTGTAAATAACGAAAAATGGCTTATTTACAAGTAGATGATGGAAGAGATTCCCAAAGTTATTATTTCACTTCCCAATTTATCTCAAAAATCTCATCAGTCCTTTTTCTTTAAAAGAAAAATTGTAATTTTTTTTTTTTTAGTTACATGTATCTCCCAAAAATTTTGGAGCCCCCATAAAGGTGAGACCTAAAGCAATTGCCTGGGCTGCTTCACTGTTGGGTCGGCCCTGCCTCCGGCTCATGACAAATAACAGTATACCAAGCAGAAAACATAAAAACAAACAATGAAAAAGGATAATACACCACTAAATGATAAAAGAAATAAGACATCCATAGAGTAATACTATGAACTATCTATCCAAAATCATAAAAATCCCAAAAATACCACGAATGAGAAAACTATAATCACGGAAAAAGAGTTGCATGACATTACAAGTTCGAAATATTGGGTGAGACACTACAAAAACTCTTAAATGCATAAGGAAAATAGTAGCTTCGAACTATTACAAGATGGAGGGGCGGGACTAGATAGGAGAGGGTCCCACAATCAACTACATGTTGTATCAAGATAAGTTCGGAATGTTGGTTGAGACACTACAAAAACTCTTAAATACATAAGGAAAATAGTAGCTTAGAACTATTACAAGATGGAGGGGCGAGACTAGATAGGAGAGGGCCCCACAATCAACAACATATTGTATCAAGACAAGTTCGGGTTGGTTGAGACACCACAAAATCTCGCAAGTAAACAAGGAAAATAGTAGCTTAGAACTATTACCAGATGGAGGGACGGGACTAGATAGGAGAGGGCCCCACAATCAACAGCATATTGTATCAAGACAAGTCGGAATGTTGGTTGAAACACCACAAAAACTCTTAAATACATAAGGAAAATAGTAGCTTAGAACTATTACAAGATGGAGGGGCGGAACTAGATAGGAGAGGGTCCCACAATCAACTACATGTTGTATCAAGATAAGTTCAGAATGTTAGTTGAGACACCACAAAAAACTCTTAAATACACAAGGAAAATAGTATCTTAGAACTATTACAAGATGGAGGGACAGGACTAGGTAAAGAGGGCTCCACAATCAACTGTAATATCAACACAAGTTCGGAGTGTTGGCTGAGACACCACAGTAGCTCTCAAGAGTAACAAAAACTCCGTATTTAATCTCTGAGAGAAAGAAAGGAAGATATTTGGAACCATCGAAGGGCTTGTAAAGCAAAGGATGATCTTCATCGACAAGTTCCTCTGGGACTTTTATGATATACCCTTCTTTAGGAATTTGTGAAAACCCCATAGAATATCTCTCTTTGTTTCCCATTAATATCACTTGATGAGGGGGACAATGCAGCCTACCATTTGTAAATGCCTGCAAATACGTATTAATTAAAGTTCTATATATACAAAATAGTATAAAAAAAAGTTGAACTATATATAGGTTATTAGTTGTCACATGTTACTGCATGTAACTTAACTTGATAGTGTGAAAATATTATACATAATTAGTGCACAAAACTTATGATCTATATCTATTTATTCAACAATTAGTTCTCCCCAACCCAACCCCTCACACCACACACCAAAAAAAAAAAAAAAAAAAAAAGAATGACTTGGCTATTACTACTATTACTGTCACTACACCATTATAGTTATATAAATGTTTTGAATATATATTTTTTGATTACTTGCCAAACAACACAAAATAGGTAAGAATTTCACCTAGTTTCCAAGAATAATTTTTTATACCAAACACACACTAACTTTGAAAAAATAACTTTAATTTTGAGCAAAATGGAAAACAATTTTTCTAAAATCAAAACATGTAAACTAGAATCTAAGATAGTTTAAGCAATTAACTTGATGAAAAAGGAGTTTAAGTTTTATACATAATCAGTGCAAATACTTTTTTCTTACATTGTATCAGGCCATCCACAAATACATACACATGCACACAACAACAACATAACTATACATGTAAGTCTTAAATATTGACATTTGAAATCTTGTAAATAAGATATATCACCTTGTTTAGCAGGTAAAAATTAATGATCTCATCCATAATTTCATTCGAAATCACCTAGTCATCTTTGTGTGGTATAGGATAAATTGGAAGATCATATGTTCTCTAGACAGTTTTTGGCTTGTATAGATCAGAGAAATATGATCCCTTTTTAAAATTCTTGCTATCAAGAACTGCACAAGCATGAACACACAGTATCTCATCCAATTGAAATGCATTGTAAGAACATTTTTTTCCTTAAGACAAACAATAAAACATTTCTCCTTGTCGTGGACTGTATAGATGTATTCTGATGCAAGTTTAACCTGAAATTATTAAAAAAAAAATTGTAAAATAAAATTCGTGTCAACGTATGTATATTGCAAGTCAGTAAAATATGTATTTCTTTCCTACATATATATTTGTTTTACAGAATATATTTTCCTTAACTTATTATTTGAAAAAGAAATATAGTTCATATAAAAAATGAAAAAACTATTATATATATAAAATGATTACAAAAAAATTCATCATACCTTCATATGTGTACAGTCCGCTTCATTCTGTTGAAGAATTTCTTGAAATTTACCGATAAAATCCGTAAAAGTATACAACGCCCGCTGTCTGTTTTCACAGTTCCATCTTACAAACATCAATCTAACTTCCTCCAGAAAATCATATATTGGTAGTTCTCTAGCTGAAACCAGCGCAGCATTAATGGACTCGGCAATGTTTGAAGTCAAAGTGCACCCTTTCTGAACGGATGAATACGATCTAGCCCACTTATCGTAACCAGCCAATTCCAAGTAATTCTTCACTCTAGCATCAACTGCCTCCACTTTCTCCATTAACATGTGAAATTCCGTCTTCAAATATGATTTTGTCATGGTATAGAAGACATCTGATAATGCATCATGTGATTTTCAAAAAAAAATTCACATTTCCCCATAGATGTCACATACATGCATAATGTGGTACCTCATTATACACGTCATTGACAGCTTTTATGATGCTTGCATTACGATCAGAAACGACACACATATCTTTTCTTTCATTGTATGCTTCCTTCAGATTATCGAAAACCACCTCCACGATGCATCATTTTCAGATTCCAGTACACCATAAGCCAAAGAAAATATATGTCCTGCAGGTTGAAAAAAAATAAAGATTAACTGTTTTTTATAAAATATAATAATGCATATGTATATTATAAATACATACATAAACCTAGAAACATTTGTGAAGTGAAATACTTAACTTTCAGTGCACAAATATAACTATTTGCATATGTAAATTATGCACATTTATATTGTAAATACGTATATACACCTGGAAACATTTGTGAAGTAAACTACTTAAGTTTCAGTGCACAAACAAAACTCTACCGCACATGTATATTTCAAATACAACTGACACTGATCACATAAACATAATACATAGATGTATATTATAAATACATACAGTTGAAATATATTTGAAGTCAAATACTTATCATATATATCTTACCAGCTCATCCATGGTACACGCAGCTACAAAACTGGCAATATAAAGTCCCCTGAGATGACTTGCATCAACTACTATGACAGGTCTACAATGATCAAACCCTTGAATGAGTGCAGTTAGTGCTACAAATATATATAAAAACTCATTGTCTTCATTTTTTTTCATTCTTATATGTGAACCTGGATAACTGGTGTTCAACACATGTATGTATGCAGGTAGTTTTCCGTACGATGCAGATGGTTTTCCTCTTAAATCTTCAAGTGCCTATTCCTTAGCTCGTCAATACATAATATATGTTAAATTCATACCCATGTCTTCTTTCATGTCACTTTTGATATCAGATGAACTGTATTTCCTCTTGTGGCATTTAAACTTTGGTTTGACTATACCACCAATCAACTTACTAGTACCATGCAATTTAGGATAAATCTTATATTTTATTGGACAGGTATGTTCAGGTAAAAATTCTCTTACATAAAACATTGTAGATTCACCAATAGCAGATGCACGCAATAAGAATTCACAATTTCTAGATCTGCACAACAATGTATAACTGCAAACAATAACAAAGACATATGATCAAATACAATTAACACATATTGAAAAAAAAAATATAAATCACAATAAACTTACCATGTTTTACTAGATCTTGCAAATAGTGATTGCAACTTCTCTCGAATTGTATAATCTTTCATTACCAATTTTAATACACTTTTCAAGATATAAACTTGATCAACCTCAATATGTCTGTGATGTGAGTCTGAGATAATAACTCTAGTTGTATCCATTTCAAATGCATCCAAACATTGATTTGAAGCAGGAACAATTAACGCTCTTTCAGTACTTGTATTTACCAAGTTACTATCAGTGACAGACATCTTCATAGGTTCGCCAGTACACAACGATGAACATACCAATGTGCTGAAATTTTCCTTGTCAGAAACACTTACATACAATGGCAAAATACTAATATCCTTCAATTCCTTTTTCTGCATAATATTGACCTTCAAACCCATGTCATTACGTATACATATTTGCCCTGTGCTATCTATTAATTGATACTCGATTTGAATATACTTATACATTAAATCAACATCAATGTGAGTAGTCAGTACTATGTAAAGTTGGTCATACGTAGAGGTTTTGCTCAACAATATCACATCACTGGTGTAATCTTCATATTGTTGTTCATATGTCCATTTACCAGAGTGTTTAATAAAAACAGCTATACTTCTCACTGTCAATCTTTTGAAATTTCAAAACAATAAAAATTAATATACGAACAACAATATGAAATTAATATGAAATAAGTACTATAACACCAACTACGACTAAAATTAATATACGATTTGAAATTTTTTCAAACCTACGACTGCTTAAAAAATACAGGTATTTCTTCAGAAAATTTACCATTATATTTTTTCTTAAACGACAACTAAAAATTAAGTTGTTGATAAATACCTGTATTTGCACCTTCGGATTTTTACTATTTTCTTCAACACATTATTCGATTAGCATAAAAAAAATTTGAAAAAAAACGTTATTCAATTTGAATGAGTGTTTTGGATTTGAATTGAATAGCTGATTATGAAAATCGTTTTTGAATTTGAATTTGAAGATGTAATTAAACGTTTGGGGTAACAATAGAATTTTAAAAGGTTAAGAAATCTGTCTAATTAAATGTTCCTTATTTAAGGAACCGTTTTTTACCATATTAAACTGAAACAGATTGGAGATATATTAGGAATACAATCTTTAATTGTATATATATTTAACTAGCAATAGTTTACTCAAATACAAAATACATACTGCTATTTTTTGTAATTTTGAAAGGGTTGCTATAAAACTTACAATTAAGGCTCTATAGTTGCTATTTCTGAAATTTTTCCTTTTTATTATTGGGTTATTGGGTAAACCGATAACCCCATAAGAATATATATATATATATATATATAACTTATTATATATTTCTCTTTAATTTCTACAAATTAACAAACCTATTATTTCAGTTATACAAACTCTTAATTTCGTTTAACATCATTTAGTTCAAAATTGAAGATTCTTGTAAATTAAAACACATCATATAGAATTTTTGGTTGCGACTAAGATTCGATTTTTTTTTCATGTTAATTACTACTATTTCTATTTTATGAGTATTTTCTTATCAGTTAAATCGAAAACCGAACAGTTAAGGATTAAAAATCGATAAACTGAAAATCGATAAAATATATCTTATTGGTTTGGTTAGTGGTTTAGCATACTTAAAAATCGATAAACCGAACCGATAATATGTAAAATCGAACCGAACCGAACCGACCGATGCACACCCCTAATTACAAGATGGAAGGGCGCGATTAACAAGGAGAGGGAGGGGCCCACACAATCAACTGTCAGTGTCAAATCAAGTTCGAAGTGTTGGCTGTGATACCACAGTAGCTCTCAAGAGTAACAACATTGCCACGTCTGGCCTCTGCAATAGTAAATGGAAGAAATTTGGAACAATCAAAGGGCTTGTAAAGCAAAGGATGATCTTCATCGACAAGTTCCTCTGCGACTTTTATGATATACCCTTCTTTAGGAATATTGATAAAACCCATAGAATACCTCTCTTCATTTCCTACTATCACTTGATGAGTGGGACAGTGCAGTTTGCCATTTGTAAATACCTGCAATTACGTATTAATTTAAGTTATATACACTAACAATAAAAAAAAAATTGAACTATATATGTAAGTTATTTACATTATCTTTTGGTTATTTGAAGCCGTCACATGTTACTACATGTAACTTAA
>NC_061122.1:232477229-232482140 GCF_002878395.1 Capsicum annuum | reverse complement strand
GACCATTGGCTCCAGCTGCAGCTCATCCAGCCGGCGAAACAGCTCCAAGTACCACCGGCGAATCAGTGCCGCCACCGGAGAACAGGCGCCACCGCCGTTCTCTTCATCATCGGAGCTCACCGGAGCTCGATCTGCATTGGTTTTTGGTTTCCTGTTGTTTGTTGGGGGGTCTTGGTTTCGTCTATTTCTTGGTTCATCATCGATATTGAATTTCGAGTTGTCTTTATCGAATCGCGTCGTCTTTCTTGGTTGTGTTTCGTATGACAAAGTTTGTCTCACTGGTTTTGAAGTTGTCCTATTAGCTTTTCTCTCTACCGAGTTGGATTCATCGCAATCGAGGTTCTCCGGTCGAGTATTTTGGTCTTCGAATTTCTTTATTATCAACAAGGATTAATTTCATCGAGGTCCATTTCTTCTAACCGAATCTTTAATTTATTTTGATTTTTCGTGATGTTGTGGGTGTACATGATTTATTTGTTGCGTGTTTGGTACGTTCGAATATGTGTTATGTGTTGGTTGATGTTGGTTTCGGACTTTGAAAAGTGAATTGATAAATCGAAGCATGTTTAATCATATTGTTTGAAATAAATTTGGGAACGGGAATCGAAAATTGATAAAAGTAAATATTTTAATATTTTTGATACATTGTTGATGTTGAATGCGATATGTTGTCGAGCGGGTAGGCAAACAGTAAGCTCGGGTAGGTATGTTTAGGATTGGTGTAATGTGGGAATGATCGGAATATTTGTTGAATGTTTTGTTTATCGTATTTGGAAAGTGTATTTATTTAACTGGGGAATGCCCCGAGGTAATTTGTATTTACTCACCGGAGAATGCCCCGAGGAATCTTGTACGCAAAGGATGCTCGTGATCAAGGCCCGAGGCATCGGGTAAAGCATAGTTAGGACTAGTGTAGGTTATTTCAGTATTTTTATTTCGGGTTGTAATAATTAGAGTCGATTTTACATTTTTGTTTCGTCTTTGTTATTGTTTGATTATTTTGCATGCTTTTTGTGTAGTTTATGCATTTGTAACGTCAATTTAGCCGATACGCTCTACTAAGCGACCGTGGTTGAACCACGGGATCGAGGGGTGTCTAACACCTTCCCCTCGGTCAACAGAATTCCTTAGCCGGAATCTCTGTTTGCAAACCAGTTTAAGAGTCAAATGGTTTCGAAAAGGATTTTCAAAGGTGACTTGGCACACCGGATTATGCCAAGTGGCGACTCTGAATAAAAAAAATGTAAAAATCCTTTTCCGAAATATACATTTTTTGGAGTACATGAAAAAGGGGCGTGACATGCATAAAAAATATTTTAAACCATGTAAAAATAGTATAAAAATAGGAGTAAATGCACCGTTTCCACCCTAAACTATAAGCGAAATTGCTGAGACACACTCCAACTTAAAGGGGGTCCTCTCCTCTGGACTAATTTAAATCGTATTTTTGGCAACCTTTTGTGCCTACGTGGCAGATACGTGTGGCTACGTGGACCTTCAGTATGTTAATTCAAGTAGTGTGTCACGTATGTGTCACGTAGGCCTTAAGGTTGCCAAAAATACAATTTTAATTAGTCTAGGGGTAATAGTAATAGGCCTCCCTTTTAGTTGGAGTGTGTCTCAGCAATTTCATTTATAATTCAGGGTGGAAATAGTGTATTTTCTCTAAAAACAGTATAATTTTTCGTCGAAAGGGATTTGGATAACCCCTGGAGCAAAGGTAGCTCCGCCACTGCGTACATTTTACCCTCTCAGACTCCACTATGTGGAAATACACTGAGTACGTTATTGTTGTTGGTAATAATTGAATTAAATAATGATTTATAATTTAATAAAGCAAAGTTATTTTTACCACGAAATAATATTTTAGACTAATATATCAAAACAAAGATTATAAATCAAATTAAATAGAGTTGCTAAAGTTTAATAGCAAAGGGATTATTATATACTACTCCCTCCATTCCTTTTTATTTGACATGTTTCGTTTCTCAAGCGTCAGTTTGACTAAATTTTAAAGCTAAATTAGATTAGATTAATTTAGTATTTTTAAATTAAAATTTAGATATTAAATAATTATATGAAAAGTATTATAAATTGTAATTTTTCTCTTATCAATATAATGAAAAAATTACATCTTAAAGTATTCAATAAAATTCATATTATTATTTGACTCTCAAAACAAATTGTGATAAATAAAAAGAACCAGAGAGAGTAATGGCAAGTATAAAAGAAGGTTGGCTATTGGACAGTAGATGCTTGAAAAAATAATTTTGCATAAATGTACAAAGCCAAAAAAAATTAATTTTGCATAAATGTACAAGTTTAGTGGGAACACATAACATTGCACGTCTTCTAGAGACATTAGAAATTTAAAACTTAATTCTAATAAAAAATCTTAAAACTTTCTTTTAAAAAAATCTGAATTTTTACTTGTTTTTTTCTTTAGTTTCTACAAATGCAAAACTGTTAACTAACCTTTTTTTTATAATCAATATCTTCCAATAATTTTGCAATTGATAATATACACAAGATATCCATTCAACCTTTCTTGTATGCATCATTTCCTTACCCACCAGTGGTGCAGCAGATGGGTTGTTTCTTCCTTAATCAGAGGTTTTGGGTTCGAGTTCTGGGTATAAAAAAAACTCTTGGTAGGGAGCGCTTCCCCTTGAATGGAGCCCGACGCAGCGCGAATCTGGATTAATCGAACTCCAATACGGGTACCGAACACCGAATAAAAAAAAATCCATCATTTCCTTTCTCCTCCAATTATTTGCATTTCATAACATCGACTTTTTGCTATCTTATGGTAAAGAGTTGGGCATGTCCAACTCTTATCCCTATTTGAGTAGGTTAGGCATAATGTCCACCTCCTTCATATTCTTTAATTTTTGGGGCTTTAATTTATAAAATTTCTATCCTTTTTATTAATTACTTTAAAAAAGATAAATACAGTCGGATATATCAACAAATCGATTAATTTTTTGATACACAATTTTATTTATCTCTCTTTAGTTTAGTTAATGTATTATGTATCTCGATCAAATAGTTTCAGAAATGGATGTATCTCGGTAATCCAAATTATGTATCTCAATTTTAAAATTATGTATCCGAGCAAAAATGGAGTAATTAACTGTTACATTCTTAAGTTCAAAATTATGTATCTCAATTTCAAATTTGTTATGTTCATTTTTAAGGATTCTAAGTTTTTTCTCTCTTAAGGGTGGATGAGATACTATATATGTTATTTTTTAATAAGATTATCGCAATTCTTATGGCCGTAAGCAACTCCTTCTCTGAGACGACTTGTCCATCTCTTCTTAAGAGGTTAGAGGAGAAGCTAGACAAAGAGCTGGTAAGAACGTCACCAGGATGTAGCATTTTCATGTAGGAATTCTTTACTAACTGGATGGTAATTATGTATTCGAAAATTACAAAATAAGGAATTATTTGTAATTTAACAAAGAGGAGAGATAGGGAGTATCTAGTCGAGCTGTCAATACAGGTCGGTCCAGCCCATTCGACTAGCCCACACGGACTTTGAGTTTGACGGGTCAGGCCGGGCTGCCCATCAAAATGATGGGCCAAAAAACACCAAGTCTACATAATATGGGAATGATCATGACCTTAGATATTTTTTGAGCAACTTGAAGACCAACTAAAGAATGCCCAAGCCCAAGTGTGGATGAGGCCCAAATCAATTTTTGAATGCACTCCATGGGGCGGCTTTGAGGGCTTTTTGATGGAGGGGTCCTTTTTTCATTTCTCTATTATTTTGCATTGTATATAAATATAACATGGTAGGGTTTATTGTCTTAGTTGATGCTTGATATTGAAGAACACTACTCTTGTGAGAGAGAGCTCTCAAAACTGAAATTAGGGCATTGCATAAGGGTGGATTCTCTTGTGTGTTGCAAAGCTTGAGACTTTGGTGCTTTGAGAGGTGAATGCCCCTCTTGTGTCATTGTAAGAGTTAGGTGTTTGTTGTATGAAGTGTTAAAGGTCCAAGAGTGGAATATGCTCTTGGGTTGTTAAGACTACATCAACACTTGTCTAACTATCTATCTTTGTTTCTTGTCCTAATCTTGTAGTTTGTGTTGTTGTTGTTCAAGCCGTTTGGTTATTGTTGTTCTTCATTTTTATATTCATAATATAGTTTGATTTGCTGCTGGAAAATAGGTGTTAAACACCTCATTACATGGTCTTCTTATTGTGTTCTTGAATCCGAGAGAGGTCACAAAAAAAAGGGTCCATAGTTCTTGAACTAGTGGACTGATTTTGGTGTTTGCGTTGTTGTGTTCTTGGGGAGTTTTGTATCACTACACCATTACTTTGTAGGCTGCAGGCATCATAGGCCAGCCCACTTTTTAAAAATAGTATTTTATAAGTTAATTTTAGAATGTTAATAAACATAAATATTACTAGATAATATTATATAGTGTTAATACTTGTTAATCAAGTCTCCAACACTCCAAAAAAATACTCCTAATAGCAAATTAAATAACTTTTGACATGATATCCTTCGAACCAAATAAAAATACTAATAAGCAATCTAAATAGTTGCATGTATTTGACTTACGGGCCGGACCACGGGCTAACCCAACCCACATTGCTCAAGCCCACGAGCCACGGGCTTATTCAAGTGGGGCAAAAAAATCTTTTTCTTAAATGGACTGTAAAAACTAAAGTCCAACTCCATCAAATTACAGTTTGTTGGGCCGACCCATATTGACAGCTTAAGTAACTAGGGGTAAACTTGTTGAGATTTACGTTAGTTGTACTAATTTATATGGTAAGGGCCATGCCAATTAAAAAAAAATCAGTTTTCAAGGCGAATTTATTGTAAAAGAGTTAATGATCAAAAACATACCTAAATTATTTCAATATTAGACCAAAGGTATCTAATAGCGT
>NC_061122.1:232369867-232474229 GCF_002878395.1 Capsicum annuum | reverse complement strand
ATATATATATATTATATTTAAGATTATTAAATATATTTATATATCATCCATTAGTCAATTGAACACAAAAATAGCTTTTATTCATCAATAAATTTTTTGGGAAGCTTATTATTTAGGAGTACTATGCTTTAAGTTTAGGTAATGTTGTTCAGAGTTTGCATCTCGGACTATTCAATCATGATTGAAATGTTATTTTTGTGTAATTGCTTAACAAAGATAGTTGGTAGCCTAACAAGATTGAGACGTTTTTAAAATTTAAAGTTATAATTTTTTTATATGAATAATCAAATAACGTATGGTTACCGAATTACCATATCGTAAAATACTGAAATCAAATTTCAAAATACCGAACCATACCGAACGAATTTGGTATGGTAATGATATTGTTCTTTTAGATACTGAAAATCGAAGTTACCGTACCAAAATTTAAAATATCATACAGTACCGTATCATGCCCACCCTACTATAAGATGTGTCTAATGCGACCTTATTGGCTTATGACCTTTGTTAAATTAAAATTAAGACAAATTAATCCAACTAATTTGCAACCAACTAATTAATAGAGCATAAACTTTTTTATTGATAGAAAAAAAGAGTCTTATAAGTGGAGAAATTCCTTTAATTTGAAGACATCAATCTTAGTGACAACTGACAACTATGAAGCATACTTATTTAGATTTGACCTATGTGGAACAATGTTGATGAAGGTAAAAAGGAAAAAAAAAAACATACATAAGGGAAAATGGTAATATAGAACTATTAATTATAAGATGGATCGAGGGCCAAACGAGGAGATCGAGGTTCCACAATGAACTATTAATAAAAAAGATACCACATACTCTCAAGTACACAAGGAAAATAGTAGCTTAGAGTGTCATAGACAGTGACAGAGTCAGACTTTTGGGTAAGAGTGTTCATATTTTTTCTTGAACAAAGAACTGTTTAAGAAATAAAGAAAATAAAGTAATGTTGCAGCTGTCAAGGTTCAAACCCGGGGTGTTGATGCGGAAATGCACACTCTTGACCACTAGACTATGATTTTTTAGCTTGTCAAGAGTGTGCAACAACATGTATATAACCATAAATATCTATATTTAACTTATATACTCGGAAAAAAATTCCGACGAAGGATGTTCATCTGACCACCCTTCGTTGGCTGTGGCTCCGCCACTGGTCATAGAGGCCGGAAGGGAGTTATAATTATCAGTATCAAGTCTAGTTCTGAATACTGGTTGTGACACCACAATAGCTGTCTAGAGTAGCAACAACGCCGCGCCTAGCCTCTGACAAATAAAATGGAAGAAGTTTGGAACCATCAAAGGGCTTGTAAAGCAAAGGATGATCTTCATCAACAAGTTCATCAGGGACTTTAATGATATACCCTTCTTTAGGAATTTGGGAAAAACTCATACAATACCTCTCTTCATTATTTTCCATTATCACTTGATGCAGCCTACCATTTGTAAATGCCTGAAATTACATATTACTTGAAGTTATATACTAAAATAGTATTTAAAAAAATTGAACAATATATATATGATTTATTTGAATTATCTTTTAGGTTATTAGAAGCTGCCACATGTTACTGCATGTAACTTAACCTGATAGCGTGAAAATAATATATACAGTTAGTGAACAAAACTTAATACCTATCTATATCTATTAATTAGACAATTAGTTCCCATACACCCAACCCCAAAAAAAAGACCTGCCTGCTACGTACTACAACTAATGTCCCTGTCACCATTACTATTTGTATTATATATATATTTTTTAGATCGATATTTTTGTTTACTTATCAAACATAAAAAGAATAAGTAAAAATTTCTCTTAGAATAAGTAAAAATTTCTCTTAATTTTTAAGAAAGATATTTTTTTTATATACCAAACACACCCTATGCTTTGGAAAACTAACTTTACTTTTGAGCAATTATAAAAATATTTTAAAAAAAATATATATGCAAACTAGAAGTTAAGAAAGTTTTTTTTTTTCTTTTTTTGGTAACAACTGTAAATTTATTACCTCAACCACCAAAATCAATACACATAAAAGAGAATCTGATTTCGGAAACAGAATATAGATCTCCCACATAGCTATCACTAACTACACAATAAGATGTTGGACCAAATTCCTACACGTATGTAATTGTTTGAACTCCATTACTAAGTGTAGTCTTTCACCTATTTCTTTTCTAATCCGTGTAACCACTTCATCTGTACATACAACTTTGCCTTTGAACTTCTTTCAATTTCTTGCTCTCCACGTATGATACCAGACTGCACCACAAATTGCTGATATAATCTCTTTTTTCAGTTGTTTTTAGTGCTTCCTCTTAATACTTTCTAGCACTTGTTTTATGCTTCCTGCAGGTACAATCACTCCCGTCCACTGTTATATGCCATGTCATACTTCTTTTATCCAGTTACAAGCCGCAAATAAGTGAGCATTTGTCTCCATCGTATGCATTGAACATAAACAACATTCTTTTTCCTCCACCCTGATTTGCAGTCTCTTCATTCTTTCATGAGTAAGCACCCTATTTTGCATAGCCAACCAAACCATAAATCGATGTCTTGGAAGGGCTACAGAACTCCACACCAAATCCGCAATTTTCATCTTTGCTCTTTGACCAACTAGTGCCAGATAACTTCTAGTAATTAAGTAATGCCCATCATGAGTGAGAGTATATTTACCTTGTATGAACCAGCCCTACATTCTCATTTTTATTGCATTGAGTTTTCTCCAATACCAACTACAATCACTTGGAGCTCTATGTTCCAAGATATTCACATCCTTTTTCATATAAATTCCATGAATCCACTTTACCCAAAGGGACTCCTTGTTACACTCAATCTGCCAGATCAGCTTGCCAACAAAGGCAAGGTTCCAGTTCCTGCTCCCTTTGATATTAAGACCCCCTTGCCTTTTAGAAACACATATTTTCTCCCATGATACTAAGAAAATTTTCTACTGCTCTTCTATATCCCCCCCCCCCCCCCCCCCCATATATGTTCTGCAAACTTTGTCCACCTCTTTGAGGATACTTTGAGGTAGAATGAACACAACACTCCAAAAACTATGAATAGAAAATAATACGGCATTAATCACTTGCAGCCTTTCTGCATAAGATAGTTGTTTAGAATAAGATACTTTGATCCTGTGGGTAATCTTTTCCACTAGTGTGTAACAATCCATTTTGTTCCATCTCTTAGGAGAAAGAGGCAAGCCAAGATACTTTATAGGGAAAGAGCCTTGAGTGAATCCAGTTCTAGTTAGAATTTGATTCTTTACATCATCTGGTATCCCTGCTAGAAATATGTTAGACTTCTTCATGTTTGGAATCAAACCAGTCACCTCACTAAAATGAGTCAAAGCTTCCATTACTCAATTTACTGCAGCAAGAGTACCCTTGCAAAAACCATTAAATCTTCCACAAATATAAGATGGGAGAGTCGCAACTCCTTGCACATGGGATGGAATCTAAAATCAGGCAATAAACTCATTGTGCTAAGTGTTCTTGATAGGTATTCCATTAGTAAGACAAATAGCAAAGGAGAAATTGAATCACCTTGCCTAAGCCCCCCTTTTTCCAGCAAAAAAACCATGGCTTTCACCATTCACCTTGACTGAGAACATAGTAGTTGTAACACACAACATTACCCATTTGATAAACTTCTCAGAAAATCCAAAACCACTCAGAACCTCATCTAGAAATTTCCAATTTACCATGTCATAAGCTTTTCTTAGATCAATCTTTATGAGACATCTAGGCGAAACATTATTCCTATTGTAGTGTCTCAGTATATCATGGCTAATTAACATATTATGCTTCATTGATCTGTCCTGCACAAAGACAGATTGATTTTCAGCAACCAAATAGCTCACAACTTTCTTCAATCTACTGCAAATTAACTTTGATATGCACTTGTATATGACATTACAACATAAAATATATCAAAATTGACTAGCATATTCAGGTACCTCCACTTTTGGAATAAGAGCTATACTGGTTGAGTTTATCTACTTCAGGATTTTTCTAGTCTGAAAGAATTCTAATACTGCACCGGTTACATCTTGCCCCATTATTGGCCAAGCTGCCTTATAAAAACCACTTTCATATCTATCTGGCCTGGGGATTTTGTTGCTATCAATTTGGAACATAGCTTTTTTGACATCTGCATCATCAAAATTCAGTATTAGCTCCTGTTAAAGTACTTTGTCAGTACAGAACTATGAGTAATAATCTCCCCTACTGCTGGAGCCCTAGTAGTTGCACCACTACCAAAGAGATCCACATAATAATTCATAAACAGCTTTGCTATGATTGCAGGGTCTGATTGCCACTGTTCAGTTTCATCTTTCAGCTGAGTGGTAGCTTGTTTTAACTTCTTATGTTTGATCACTGAGAAGAAGTACCTTGTATTATCATCTCCCAACCTTATCCATGTTGCCTTACTTCTTTGTTGCAGGAAAACTTCAGCCAAGTAGGAAGATCTTCTGTATTTCTGGTATGCTAGCCTTTTTTTTTCTGATACTTTACATCTATCGGATTGGTTTGTAAAAGCTATTGTGCTAGCTTCAAAGCCTCCCTATCAGCATTTTCCTCACTTACAATATTTAGAAATTCTTGAGAGTGCAATCTCTTCAACTCTCTTTTTAATAACTTCAACTTTCTAACCACTTTATACATAAGGCAGCCTTCTACATTGGTGTTCCACCCTTCATTTACTATAGCTTGAAACTGTGAGTGATGAGTCCACATGTTGTAGAACTGAAAAGATTTCCTCAACTTATTCCTAGAAATTAGTGTAATCTTAGTAGGACAATGGTCGCTAATACTTTCTGGTAGGAACAACGCCTTGTAAGCAGGCATTACATTTAGCCATATATTATTGATGAAAATCCAGTCAATTTTGGAGAATATTTTGTGGTTTCCATGCTTATCATTCCATGTGTACCTAGTTCCTTGGGTAGGATATTCCATCAAACCACAATCCTCAAGACATTTTTTAAAATCAATCACTTCCGACAGAACTACTGCATTACGACCAATTCTATCTTCAGTCTTGAGCACTGAGTTGAAATAACCTAACACCACCCATGGTTTAGAACACCTCCTACTCTGTAGAACCAGACTATCCCATAAATCCCTCCTGTCTTCTCTTGTATTAAAAGCATATACATATGAGATCTCAAAACCCAACTGTAATGGAGTAAACATGACTTCACATGTAATGTGTTGGGCCGATTTACTAATTAGAGTTAGATTATAAAAATCCGACCTCCAAGTGATCCAAATCCTCCCATTGCAATGACAATCTAGATTAGTTACATAGTTCCATCCTGCAAACATGGATGCTTCCACCTGCTCAATTCTGTTACTCTTTATTTTTGTTTCAAGCAAGCCAATCAGGCTAACTTCTTCATTATTGCAAAGAAGTTTGACCTCATTTTGCTTATTGGGAGAATTTAGCCCCCTCACATTCCAGCCGAAGGTGTTAACCATTCCCAAGGATAGGAATGTTAGAGCCTCCCATATTTCTACTAATAGAACCATTCTCCCCTTTCTTTTGTAGAATTTGGAATGAATTCAAACTCTCAATCTGCAGATTCAGTCCATGTACTTCTCTAATTGGTGTTTTTCCCGTTCTCATAGGAGTTTACCACCCTACACTTGTACCGGTAGATGCTTTATCCTTTTGATCAATCATACTTGCTTGCTTCTGCTCCCCATTGTTGTTGTTCACCTTTTTTCTTACAACTTTTTCATTCTGTTTTTGCGTCCCCAGAGTACCCATATGTTTCTGGTTCCCATGCTCCTTCCTTGGTGGTGCTTGTACAGGCCTATTTAATTTCTTCTTCACTCTGCAATCTCCCTCTACATGCCCATACTTTGTACAAAATTTACAAAGTGTAGCTTTCCAATCATATTGAACTGCTTGTTCCATTACCACACCTTTTTCATTCTTGAACCTCACTTCATCTGTCAGCTCAGCTCCCATTTCCACCTCTACTAGTAGTCTTGCAAAATTCAAGTCATTCCTCTCTTCAGTGTTATGATCCACCATGAGGGGCTAGCCAATCAAACTCCCAATCTTATTTAAGCCTTTCCTACTCCAATACTTGAAGTCCAGGCCAGAAAATTTTATCCAAATCTGAACAGTAAGTAATTCCTCCCTTGTAAACTCCAGTTCTGGTGTCCATTCCTTGACGATAAATGGTTTATTGTCAAAGTGATAGATTCCCCCTTGTAGCACCTTCTGCTTGCCTCCTACTGTTTCGAACCTCACTACAATTACTCCGTTCTTCAACATTGCAATTTTATCAATACCATGTTTCCCCATGATCTCTTAATAAATCCTTGTATCACCTGAAACAGGGGATGAGCCCCTAATACGTAGCAAATTACAGAATTCCCCCAACAGTCTACTTCAGATTGAATATCCTCCAATTCAATTTCCACCATATTTTGTCTCCCCTGCTTGATAGGAGCAACATACTCCAGCTTATACCTTGCATTTGAGAGTTTTACAATATCAAAATCCTCCCAAATCGATTTTTGTTTCTTCTCCGATGCTGCTTCTTCCTATACTTCATCAGGCCAAGATTTTTTTCCACTCCCTGTTGTTGCAATGGAACTTTGACTAGTTGAGGCTTGTACGATCCCCTTCCAAATTCTAATTGTTGCGCTTTGTGGAAGTTTAGATTAATATAACTTGGCGAAAATGGAGTTCTTAGTTTTATAAATAATTTTATTTACACTATCAAGTCATCTAGAAATGTATAAACAAGTACACCATAACGATTACAACATAAGATATGTCATTGGTTATCTTGTTTTAACAGGTAAAAATCAGTCACGATCAAATGATGAAGTAAAAATCATTTATACTAGTTGGGTTCAAAGTATATGAAAAGTGTGAATGAAAAATGGAGGAAACCAAGTGGAAGGAAATATAGAGAAGAAAATATTAAAATGGAAAGTGTATTCTAAAATGGAAAGTATATTATTTTTCCCACATTGGTGAGAGAGTGTTTATATTAAGAAACACTTATTTAACTTAGTAAGTGAGGCAAGAAATAAGAGATGCCTCGCGCCGTCGTCGTCGTCGTCATCGCTCGCTCGGCTTTGGCTTTGGCAAATGATCGATGAGATTTATCATTTTGGACAAAATTTATTTGACAGAAATTTAATCCAAAGGGAAAATACAAAACGCAGTAAATTTTTTTTGTGTTTTGATCCTCCAGTGTTTCAAATTGATGCTTCAAAAGGATGCACTGTTTCGAACTGATGCTTCGGAAGGATGCAATCCTTCAACGAAATGACACACTGATTCATGAAATGGTCTGCCTGTTCGAAAAAGATGCAATCTTTGGACGAACAAACATGATTTTTCAGGAAAGGTCACACCTTCTAAGTGAACCATTGCCACTTTTCAAAAGAGGTATATGAAGGCTATATAAACCTCCTTTCATCCACAGGTTTAGACACGAATTTTCTGAATTACAAACTCTCTTCTTGTCTTCAAAACATTCTGTGGACAATCAAACTGTTGAGTGAGTTTGTTGAATCCAAGAATTTGAGGTACCGCTATTGTTAGGATTGAAGGCCATTTTATTCTGGGAGGAAGATTTCATAACCTCGGGTACAGTGAGAAGAATTATTCTTTAAGGACACTCCGTGAAGTCGGGGACTTGGTCTTACAAATTCTATTTCATCTATTTTCTGAAAATAGACACACTTCTTAGATAGATTATTCATAATCTAGTGTTAAGGTGTTAAGTAACTTTAAAAGTGTTCTTGTCTTAGACTTGAACTAGAATTGAAGTTGGTGTTGCATGTATACAGATTCGTGTACCCGAAATACACATGAAAACAACAATATTAACATGGCAAATTAGAAGAGAACTTACTTTCAAACAGTCACTAACAAGGAACAAGTATGAATGAGGTGATGAGTATTGAACATCAATCCACTGCCCATTTTTGTCCATTATTTGCAGCCCATTAACATGTTGATCGCATTGGCTTAAAATTACTGAAATGATTTTGTCAGTATGAGGACGAACACCAATATTTTTTTGTGCTCATCCAAGTAATTTTCCAGTCTCAATCTCTCAATATCATTTTTCTTACCATATCTTCAAATCCTGATAACTTCTTGGAGTAAGTAAGCACCAAATCACTGCCAAATTAAACCCATCTATCAATTATGATAATAATGAGTATTTTCGAGTTTATAAGATTGATGAATGTAGAACAGATTCAGTAGAACAGAATCAACAAACATCCAAGACAATCTGATGTCAAGAAGCAAAAACTAGTGCTAGAGATCACGAACACTTTTATTCATGAATATATATATATATATATATATATATATATATATATATATATATATATATATATAATTGATCACATAGTTTAGGAGTTTGCTTGGATTTTTTCACCAAGAGAAAAGGGGAGAAAATACATTAACTTGAAACTTATCCTTTTGGTTCATCAATAACTTTTCCAAATTAGAAATCATCACTTCTTCATATAGAATACTATAAAATTCATTGTTAAAAGAATAGCAAAAAATTAGTCATGAAACAATTCTATAGCTAAATAACGTAATTATTCGAATAGCAAAAAATTATTCTCTACAAAAAAATTTAAGGACGGATTAATGACGAAATTTATAACTAATTTCAGTCTTTTTTGTTGTTGTAAATTATTAATTACATACCAGAATTCAGGGTCTCCCTCAGGCCAAAGTTGGTTAGAAAGATTCTCAATAAGACCATGAGTGAAGACATTCTTAATCACAAATCTCTCTTGAAGTGATATTTTAGGATTAGCCCCAGTATAACCAGCTAACACATTTTGTGAGTTTCCAAATATTTTCTCCAAATTGAAGTTGAAAATTTCTTTTATCTTATCATATAGTTTTTCTTTTGGAATATCTTCATCAAGTAAAGCCTCAAAACAACCAAATTTTTCTAAAGATTTGTAAACTTCATCTCTCACTAAATCGCATTTTTCACTTCCTTTTTTCCACTCTGATGACTTTCTAAAATCTATAGTTGGGACCTTCAAAGCCATCTTAATTCTATATATACTTTTGCTTTCTCAAATTAATTAGTGTTGTTAAAGTTTAATAGCTAAGGGACTATTATATAGTAGTAGCAAGGCTATTGAATAGTAGATGCTTTAAAAATATTAATTTTGCATATATTTGCTTTTTGGATTGACAGATAAGAACCATGAAGAAGGTGCATATAACGAGGGGTATTCATGGTTCGATTTGAGTCGGTTTATTTAAGAAAAATAAATCAAACTAATTATGTTGATTTTTCAAATATTAAAACCAAAGAAAACCAACTAAGTCGATTTTTAATCACATTAATATTTTATTACAAAAGTCGAATTTTTTTTTTTTACCACGCTCTACACATTTTAGATGTTCAAAAGTCTTAAGGCTATAAAAGTTTAGTGGGAACACATCTATCGATCGGAGGCATCTCAATAGAATTGATAATCTAAAGTCGAATTTTAATAAGAGATCTTAAACCTTTTAAAAAAAAAAAAAGAAAAATCTAAACTTTTATTTAATTTTTTTTCTAGCTGCAAAATTATTAACAATTTTTTGAATAATTTTCAATTGAAAATATGCACAATATATCCATTTAATCTTTCTTGTATGCATCAGTTCTTTTCATAATACATCAACTTTTTGTTGTCTTATCAAAAAATTATTATGTCCCCTCCTTCATGTTTTGAATTATTTGGGTTTTAATTTATAAGGTAGGGGTCATGCCAAGTTAATTTATATGTAGGGGTCATGCCAAATTAATTCATGTATTCCATGATAGAGCCACGTCCATGATCAATGCTTATACATTTCATACATATTCATTTGAGTTAATAGACCCTAAATTTGACACTAAATTATAACTTTGACCTTAAACTTTGACAGTGCATAAATATAACCTTTAACTATTCAAAACTGCACAAATATGATCTCCAATCCTACGTGGCAAAATGCGTGTTCAACACACAAAACTGGGCACGTCCAGCTTAAAATCTAAGGGCATAATACATAAATATGGCCTTAAACTTTGACAGTGCACAAATATGACCTTTAACTATTCAAAACTGCACAAATATGACCTTTAAATGACTCTTCACTATTATTTTTTCATTATTTTCGGCTCAAAAATAAAAATGGCATCTAATTTCTTTTGTCATTGCGGAAAAGGAGCAATATTGAAGATTTATTGATTAAGCGGGTCAGCCTCATACGAAAAAATCGAGCATGTATGTATATATATTATAAAGCAGAGGACGAATTTAAGTTATATAATATATCTAAATATTATTTATTTAAATATTAAATTAAAGATGAAACTATACTAATAATAAAAAAAATTATAGTTTTAATAAAACATTATTAAATTAATGTTATTAAGGATAGTAATAGTAGTATATTAAATTAATGTTATCAAATAAACTTAATTAAAATATTATTAAATTAGCGTTATTAAAACGTTATTAAATTAACGAGGGGCGGACCTACGTGGTTGCCATGGGGTTCACCCGAACCCCCTCGGTAAAAAAATTACGTTGTATATATATAAGATAGAAAATATATATTTATGTACATATATTAATGTTGAACCACATGAAATAAGGCACTTAGATAGCCCAGTGATGTTATTTGCTCTTCTTGAGTGCTTGCTTCAGCCTACTGTGCGGGTTCGATCCTTGCTAGTGGCTGCTTTTTTTAATTAAAAAAAAAGCTAAGTGTTGCTGCTATAGAAATAAATAAAATAATAATAATAATAATAATAATAATTTTTTTAAATTAAAAAAAAGTTAGGTGCTGCTACTATAGAAATATATAAAAAATTATAATAATAATAATAATAATAACAATAATAATAATAATAATAATAAAAACGACATCGTTTCAACACAAAAAGCAAAACTTTGACAGTGCACAAATATGACCTTTAACTATTCAAAACTGCACAAATATGACCTCTCTCCAAGTCAGCCCTTTTAACGACGTGGCACCGTGTGATTGGATTACCTTTCCACGTAGGCGCGAGTAAGACTCACGCATGGGGTTGCAAAATCGAATGTCATATTTGTTCAGGTTTTGAATAGTTAAAGGTCCTATTTGTGCACTATCAAAGTTTAAGGTGAAAGTTATAATTTGATATCAAGTTTAGGGTCATTTTTATGTATTAACTCTATTCATTTTCATTCTCAGCTTTTAATAAAAGAAGTAATAGCTTCACTCCGTGGTCCTGGTCATTCACCATGAATCTATAAATTTTAGTCTTATGTTAAGTAACTTATAATAAGGAGAAAAGACATTTTTCCCCCTGAACTTGTCCTCCAAACTCACTTCAGCACTTAAACTTAACTTCTGTTTATTTAACCCCTTAACATCTTTAAAGTATATTATTTTCATCCCTCAAAACTGAATACTACTCTCACAACGGAGAGTGTATTACACTCGCCTACACATCAATACCACGTCATTGCCACGTAAGAAGTTTGATTTTTTAAAAAAAAAAAATCCCCCATACATTATTTTTATATATATTTTTTAAGAAAATAAAAAATATATATTTAATAATTTATTTATATAACTATATATATTAAATAAAAAAGACACCCCCACCCCCATTTTCTTTCTTCTTCACACTCTCCACCCACCCCACCCCCTACCCTGCAACGTAGCTCCCCTCTTTTTCTATTTTCTTCAAACCACCCCACTTCTCCCCTCTCCTCCATTTTCTATCTTTTTCAAACTTGAAGCATATTACCACTAGCCATTGTTGTTGTTTATTAAGCAAAAAAGAAACCCCAATTCAGATAAGAACCAATTAAATTTGCCAATCAAACAATATAATTCACGTGCTCGTTCAACAGATTATTCAAAGCCACAAAATCCACAAGAATCAGAAAACCAAATTTACCATTGAACCCATACATACAATTGAAGGCAAAGAACAACTAACGGCAGCAATCACACAACACTAGGCAAAGCTGACCCGCGTTAGAAAAAAAAATTATTTCTTCATCTTTTTAACTGCTCAAAGCCATCAAACTTTCATCTTCTTAATAGCTCAAAGTCACAAGAATCAGATACTCATTCCAGCATTTTATCATCAGCAACTCATGAATAAAAAAAAAAAACTGAAAAGTACCAATTTTTCATCTTCCTTATAGATCAAAACCATCAAAGTTTCAAGAATCCAAAACGCAATTAAACATTTTATCAACAAATCATGCATCCACAAAAAAACTGTAAAGTATCAATTTATTCATCTTCTTAATAGCTCAAAAAGTCATTAAACTTTCAAGAATCAAAAATTCAATTCAGCACTTTATCTTCTTAATAGCTCAAAGTCATCAAAGTCAAAGAATCAAAATCCTAATTCAACATTTTATCATCAACAACACATTTTATAGGTATCTGAACTTATCCTCTCAAATTCACCCACCATTAAATTTCATTCACCTCACCTATCGTTTTCTTCTTTTCTCTTTTTCACCTTAAAGGATGGGGATGGGGTGGAGGTGGCGGGTATGGTAGTTGAAAGATGGGAAATTGGAGCGCGGTGGAGTGGGGGTGACGGATTTGGTGGGTGGGGGTTAGAAGGAGATGAAAAAATGAGGGTGGGGTATAAAGAAGATGAAGAAATGGGTGTGGGGGTATTAAGAAGATGAAAAAGGTGGTTTTTTATAAAAAAAAAAATTATTGCTATATATATATATATATATTAAAAAGTGGGGTTATATCAGTTTTTAAATAAAATAACGCGTCTTTTTTTCTTTTTCTTTTTTTTTTAATTTCACGTCAGCTTAAGGAGTCAAAATAATACACTTTAAAGATGTGAAGGAGCGTAAATAAACAGAAGTTAAGTTTAAGTGCTAAAGTGAGTTTGGAGGACAAGTTCCGAAGGAAAAAGATGTCTTTTCTCTATAAGAAGTATGAACTCATGTTTCATAGTATGTTCAGTTCCTTAAACTCATGGTACACCTTTAATGACTAGTGAAATTACATTATGTCATGTATGTTCTTAATTTAGACCACTCTAACAAATCCGGGCCTATGATACTCTATTCTTCAGGCCACAATCAAATGGCAAAGTTATTTACAGTATTTTTTCCATGTTTTACGTCCTCATGTTTTATCACTTCAGTGACCTTCCTTATGTTAAGATAGTGGTGATGAAAAAAAATGGATGAACAATAATTTAGATAGGAGAGAGCAGATGTTCCTTATTAGGATAAAAAAAATAGTCGTAAAGTATTTTGATTTTTTAGTTTCATATCTAAACTATCAAGTGTGTGAGTTTTCTACCTGAACTATCACTATTATATTGTTTATCAAAACAGACTTCAGCTATCAATTGTTCATTTTTTCTACCTAAATTATGGTGATATTTCAGATAGAAAAAGTGAACAAGTGATAGTTGAGATGTGTTTTGATAAATAGTTCAAGTAGGAAGTTCATACACCTGATAATTCGGATATGAAACTCAAAAAATCGAGATATTGTAAGTTGTTTTTGACAGTTCACTAGGTATCTCGCTACGTATTATTGATTTTAAGTAAGATTTTATCAACTTCAATTTTGATACTTATTTCTGCTAAGGAAATAGTTAACCCTTAAAATTATTCTAAATTTTATAATTTCGTATCCTAATATTCCACAAGTTATATCCCCTGACGATTGGCACTAAACACAATATCCCACATGTCATGCACTAAGAAATAACAAGTTATGCCCTAAAGAAAACACAATACATATAGACTCACACATATAATTAAAATAAAGTATGCAACTAGTCATTTTCTGTTTATTATTGTCTTATGACCTTTGTAAAATTAAAATTAAGATGAATTAACCTAATTAATTTGAAGTTTCTAACTAATTACGAGAGCATAAACTTGTTTATTAGTAGAGCATTCCTTTATTTCAAGACATATATCAATTTTAGTAACAACTATATATGTAGCATATTTATTAAGGAAAAGAGAACCTTTTTCCACTTTGCAAAGTAGAATCATACTCTCATGTTTGTGGTAGAAAAATCCAAGAAAGAAAAGTGACAATATTTGGATTTAACTTATTTGGAACAATTTAGATGAAGGTAACTAAAAAGAAGCAAACATACATGAGGGAAATTGGTAATTTAGAACTATTACAAGATGGATCGAGGGGCCAAATAAGGAGATCCAGAGCCCTATAATAAACTGTCAGCATCAAAACAAGTTTGAAACGTTGACTGAGACATCATAAGTACTCTCAAATACACAAGATAAATAGTAGCTTAGAACTATTACAAGATGGATGGGCGGGACTTATATTATAACTAGGAGAGGACGCCACGCCACGATAAACTATCAGTATCAGCATAAGTTCGGAGTGTTGGCTGAGACACCACAGTAGCTCTCAAGAGTAACACCAATGTTGCGGTTCGCCTCTGAGACAAAATATGAAACATATTTGGAACCATCAAAGGGCTTGTAAAGCAAAGGATGATCTTCATCAACAAGTTCCTCTGGGACTTTAATGATATGTTCTTCTTTAGGAAATATGGACAAACTCACAACATATCTCTCTTCATTGCCCATTATCACTTGATGAAAGGGAACACGCAGCCTGCCATTCGTAAATGCCTGTGATTACATATTCATTGAAGTTATACATAAATACTATATAAAGAAAAAAAGGAAAAAATACATAAAGTAGCATACTTAAATATTAAATTACAAAAAATAACAATCCTTTTATCAAATTATATTTTTGTAGCATATGTATTTGTATTTTTGTAGCAACAGTTGCAAAAATACAAAATACATATTGATCATAAGGGCAGTAAAAATTATATGTATTTGTATTTTGGCAAAATGCTCTATTGGACCCCTGTACAATGTCAGTTTTATAAGTTGGATACTTCTACTTACATATTTATCATTTGGACCCCGAACCCACGAAAAAACAACATTTTAAACACTTTTTTAGAGAGTGTAACACACTCTCCTGTAGACACGTGATTTCGTCCTCTTAAAGTTCAATTTTTATTCATTTTTACCCATTTTTATTTTATCCTACCGTGTACCCTCACCCATGTTATTATACCCTCATAAAATACAAAAAATAACAAACTCCCTAACAAATTCTATCCTATCCTAACCCCTACATCTTATCCTAACAACCTACCCAATCAAAATAATACTCATCACACCCTACCCCCTACCCCACGTGACCGCACCTACCCTACCTCACTACCCCACCCTCACCTCACAGCCTATATACACACACAAAGGGACCATATTCACGGATTTTCTAGGGATACAGATTAAAGAAAGGAAAAAAAAATAGACCAAAAATCATCTTCTCCAAAAATTTCAGACACAAAAAAAAACCAGTGACCTCCATTTTTTTCTTTCTCACGCACCATCATTCACACACTAATACACACATATCCGGTCGAGAGAGGGAGGGAGAAAAAAATAGCAAAAGAAAAATAAAAAATCGAAGGAAATGGAGCAGGATCGAGAGAGAGATCGAACTGAGCGGCACTGTTTGATTTTTCCGGCGAGATTTCGCCAGAGAACGTCATCCGAACCCACCGCCAGACCACCAGAGAAACCCATTCTCCACCCTCATCTCTCCATTGACGATCAAAAACTCCCAATTCCATCCAAAGTCTCAGCTGACCCGTCCTTCTCCATCCCCGTCCCCGTCACCGTCGAGTTCTCCGGTGAAGTTCACCGGAGCTCCAGTAAGTAGCAGAACCTGAGGTCAAAACAGCTCGAACATTCCAGTTTGAATCGTTGGTCTTTTGGATATGTTTGTTTCTTTGGATTTGATCGAGTTGTCGGGTCCATGTTGAGTTCGTTGAATCGAGGTCTTGGTTCGTGAGCTTCGAATTCATGCTAATTGTTCAGAATAAAATTGAGATTTGTCGTTGGAGCTTAAGTCGAGGTTGTCGGAGGCGGGTTTTCTTTATCTCATCGAATAATATTGGTCAAAGAGCGGTTTAAGGTCCATCCCTCAACTCTATATTCTTGTTATTGTCTCAAATGTGTTTAATTGTTGTGATTATGTGTGATATGATCGTAGTTGGTGAGTTTTGTTGACGTTATGATGTCATGATTTTTTTGCTCACGGTGTGTTTTTTGATGATATATGAAACGAATTGGAGTAACTTTGATGTAATTGATAAAAATGAAGCTAGCAGGGGTGGAATCGAGAAATTAATAAAAGGTGAATGTAGATTAATTTTTGTTTTGTTGTCTTTTGTTTAATTCGGAATAATCATGAATGTGATAAATTTGCGATGTGCTGAAATGGGTAGGCAATATAGGTTCGAGTAGGCAAAATTTAGGTGTGATGTGTTGATCGAATGCTTTGAATATTTGAATGTGTGTTTTGAACGTTTTTTTAGCTTATTTAATTCAAATGTATTCATTTAGCCGGGGAATGCCCCGAGATCACTTGTATTTATTCACCGGGGAATGCCCCGACATATCATGTTTGGCGGAAAATGATCGTGATAAAGGCCCGCGGCATCGGGTAAGACATTGAAGCTTAGTCTAGATTTAGTTTAGAGTAGGATTTATATTTTCGTATTTTTTCTATTTTTTGGACTGTATAATTGGACTGGACTTTACATTTTGGATTGTTTTGTTTTGTTTGATTATTTTGCATGCTTTTTGTGTGGTTTATACATTTCTTAGTACCCAAAAAATAGTCAATACACTCTACCAAGCGACCGTGGTTGAACCATGGGATCGAGAGGTGCCTAACACCTTCCCCTCGGTCAACAGAATTCCTTAGCCGGAATCTCTGTTCGCAAACCAGTTTAAAGAGTCAAATGGTTTTGAAAAGGATTTTCTAATGGTGACTTGGCACACCAGACTATGCCAAGTGGTGACTCTGATTTCAAAAAAATGTAAAAACAATTCTTCTTCGAAACAAATAATTTTTTTTATTTTTGTCACCTAAATAATAAAACCCTTTCGAACTTTAAACAATAACCCTTTTTTTGAGTACATAAAAGGGGTGTGACAGCTCTGGCGATAAGTTTTCAGAATTCGAGCTACTTTTGGAGTCGTATCGGCTTTGTTTGGCATTACGAGTGTATAAGCACTGTTTGTGATTTTGTTTGTGTTATTGTTTTCACTTTTGTGCGTTGTTCGTGCTCTTTGTTTATAGTATTTAGCCTATGTGTTACTGCTTTATATCTGTCATCATGTGTCCACCCCCCAACCTTCTTTCTGCAACAAGTCCGTAGTACACGTGTTGTACACGACCTCTAGTTGAGTCACCCTTATTCTGGGGGAGATCCGTCGGTGTTATGGAGTAGGTGAAAAGCAAAGCAGCCACTATCGACCATACACTCCCCTGAACAGCCTTGTTAGTGAACCACAACGTAGGTCAACCTTTAGGTCATGCTTATATGCATCATACTGAGACCTAGGGAGACCCACATGGCCCTTTGTAGGAGACTCACCTATAAAGCATCTCTACGTGCTAACTGTTGCATCTTTAAGGGTAACGTGGTCATTTGACGGACTGATTAAAAAAAAAAAGAAAAAGGTGAGTTGAAAAGAATGAATCAAAAGGAGTGTCGTAGTTTATTTTAGAGTTCTTTATGGCTTTTGTTCTTCACGATCCAAAAACTCAAAAAGATTTTTTTTACGTTTTGCATTTGTCTTCTCAAAGTACCGTAAATTCAAAAAAAAAGAGTTTTGTTTGTCTTTTCTACTTATTTGTCAAAAATAAAAATACCAAAAAGATTTTTTCTTCATAATTGGTGGTGTCAGTCTTAGTTAAAGTGTTTAGCTGAAAATTCAAAAGTTTTTTTTCGTTTGTTTTTGGTAGTGTCTCTTAAGTTAGGGTCAATTTATTAGTTAATCATTAATTGTCCAATCTGGATGAACTACGCATACCTGATTCTCTTCCCTCGGGTTGGGATACGTAGGCAACCCTCGGTGGGTCCGGTAATCTTTGTGTTGGCCTTTGTCTTATTATTAGCCTAGGTCTCTTGCCCCGTAATCTAGAGTTGTTTGCCAAGTAAACTGATTTCGCTCAGTACTTCTGTTCGGCAAATTGGAGTCATGAATGTGGTCTGTCTCATCGACGTATGTTTGCGTCAAAAATCCCAAGGGTTGGGAATCTTCTACTCCTGTCGAATTTTTGAGATAACGTCTTGTGTGTTATTACAGGATGGATTTGTCCACCAAGTCTAGAGTTCTGATGGTTGTCAAGGTGCCCAAAAAGTTAATCAAGTGGTGGGAAATGTTTAACTATGTTGATCAGCAGAAACTGATTAAAAAATTAGGTGATCTTACAGAACTTCTGCATTTTACCCCTCGTCCAGATTTAATAGAGGCCTTGTTGACCTTTTGGGATCCAAGTAGTTTGGTGTTCAGGTTTGGGGAATGTGAAATGACTCCTACTTTGGCAGAAATATCCGGTTTGTTGCATTTGCCCTATATCGAGAAGGATATGATCCGAGCACGAAATCATACTGACGTGAGATTTTTGCAGTCTTGTGGTTTAAAAAGTAAGGGTATCCGTTTGGGTTGTTTAAGTGATTCGTGGATTTCCTTAGATTTTTTGTTCACTAGATTCGGGCCCTCGGAAGGTTTTGATTGCTTTTGAGATGAATTTCATGTGACTAAGGAGAAGTGGGAGAGAAAGCGTCTTGAAGTCTTCACCCTCGCTTTGTTAGGTACTTTAGTGTTTCCACTAGAAGAAAGACGTATTAATAGCCGTTTGCAATTTGTGGTGATGGCCCTATTTCATAAGGATCAAAACGACAAGGGCATTAATCAAAAGGGCAGGTTCACTCTCAAACCCATGATCTTAACAGAAATATATAAGGCTTTAACCGAAGTGAAGGGGGGAAGGAGATTTTTTTAGGGCAGTAATCTGATATTGCAGTTATGGGTGATGGAGCATTTGCATGCGCCTTCTTTAGTTAGACCAGACGTGTTAGATCATTGTATTCCTAATCGAGTGAAAGCCATGGACTCCAGGTTGCGTTTGGATAAATTCTCGTTACCCGTGGGAGTCAACGCTTGGATTGAATTTCTTTAGTCGAGAACCAGGGATAACATTTTGTGGACTTATCTGTGGCTTCGACCAAAGATAGTATTGTTGGGTTGTCAGACGCAGCTCCCTTTAGTCATGTTAGGGCTCAATTACACAAGACCATACAGTCCTTCTAGGCTAATGCGCCAGTTGGGTAGGCTGCAGGACGTGCCACTAGCAGTGGATCTTCTGAAGGATGTTGAGTACTTCAAGGACCAAGCCTTAGGTGAGAGCAAGTACGAGCAGTTTTGGAAGCATGCAACAAAGCTAGGTGTGGACACACTCAAAGAAAGTTTGGATAATCCGAGCCACACTAAGGGATATGAGGTCTGGCTTCAATCTATCCCTCGGGGTATTAGTCAACCCTTACCAGCGCAGCTTAGAGGGAGAATATAGGAAAAATGCATAGTAGACGACCATCAGGATGAAAGTACGGGGTCCAAAGCGGAAACACTGAGAGTTCAGTTAGCAGATTTGTTCAAGACAGTAGAAAGGTGTCAGAATAATCTTTCCAAGTGCACTCCTCATGAGGCAAGAATACGAGCCCAAAGTTTCTTCCCCAATATCAGGGTGTCCTTACAAGATATGCTACAAAGTTTAAATGAGAGAAAGAGAACTTCAGAGGCAGGTCCATCTCAGCCAGGGTCATCACGCAGAGCACCAGTCTGAAAGAGCATTTCTTATCTTTATTCAGTTTGAGTCTTTTATGTGTCTGTCATTGTAGGGTGGTGTCTGCTTTAAGTCGAAGTCAAGTTGTTTTTGGTATTAGGGTCTTTATTAGTAATTTCACCTATGTCGTCTTAGGGGATCTAGAATGTTGTTTCGTATTTGTTGTTTAGTTTTAAAGTGGTCCCAAACCTTTTGTACGTTTTGTTGTTCTCTTTCTTCAAAATTTTATGATGTTACGTCTTTCCTTTGTTTGTTTATTTTCGTTTTCGCAAAAAAAAAAAAAATGGGTGGTGTTTATGCATGTGCTACCTAAACTACGGAAAATCTGATTCATGTATAACATGATACGTAGGCAACCTACTTTTGGGTTCGATCTAATCATTTTGTTTCGTTGTTTTTCATTATTTTTCCTCTTTTAAAGAAAAACAAAAGCCATAAAGAATGATAAAATAAAGGTAGATAACGAAAGAAAAGAAGAAACAGAGATGGATACGAAAAATATAATAATATAATAATAATAATAATAAGTGTAGATAAAAAAAAGGTGTAGACAAAAATCAGGATGATGTTAAAATGACCTCGCTACCCTCAAAAGCTGGTAGAAATGAACATGAATTTAGGACAATTTTACCAATGTGATTCCCATGTTTTTTGTGTGCCCTAATCCTAACGGATGTCATCTTTGATTAGCATGTTCTTTCAGATAATAGTGGTAGGTTTGCATCACTCTGGCTAGTCACCCATACTTCACTAGATCTAAAGCAAAGCTCGCGATGGCTAGCAGGGAGATTGAAAATTCGCTCATTGACCCAGATCAGGATCACAAGGAAGAAAGTTCTGAACACAATGATGAGGTAGTAAGGCTCAGACAACAATTGATAGATTTATACCGAGCATGGGCCAGCGGAATGCCTCCTCCTCTGCTTCCTAAAGGTCTTGGGAATATCTCTAACTGCCCATCGCTCTCTCAGGCGCAATTCTCTGCTCCTACTGAGTCACCTGAGCACGCGCCAGGATTCACTCTGTGACATTATTATCCTGGCATTTCTGGTGTGCCCTTGGCAGCTCGCCAATCAAGACCAGCTGCTCAACCAGCGCCACCGATCACACCGGTATTCGTGGCTTCGCCACCACATGAAACTCCCATATATGCTGTGCGTCCCACAATGAGGCTTTCTAGGTCTGCCAGTGAGCCAGTACTGAAGGTTTCAGATAGTCAGTATTATGCCCCGGAGCCTACTTTGCAAATAAATTAACCGTATGGGTACACTCAGCCGCCTGCATTTCCATTTGATATGGAGAAACCTATCGCAGCAGAGGAACAGGATATCATAGCCCAGAAATTAAAAAGTTTAGAACAGGCTATGAGGAATTTGCAAGGAATCGGAGATTATAGGAGTATTTCCTATAAAGATCTTTGCATGTTCCCAGACATAAACCTTCCCCTCGGTTTTAAGATGCCTAAGTTTGAGAGGTATGCAGGACACGGTGATCCCGTGGCACACTTGAGACGTTATTGCAACCAGTTAAGGGCTGCAGGAGGAAAGGAAGAGCTGCTCATGACCTTCTTTGGCGAGAGTCTTTCTGATCTAGCCTCAGAATGGTTTATCGATCGAGATATCGATAAATGGAACAGCTGGGATGACTTAGCTTCTATATTTGTTCAACATTTTCAGTATAACATCGACCTAATTTCGAACAAAAAATCCTTGGTCAACATGAAGAAAAAGAGCACTGAAGGTTTTAGGGAATACGCGATAAGGTGGCATGAACAGGCCGCCAGGGTAAAGCCTCCAATGAAAGAAAGTAAGTTGGTAGAAGTTTTCATTCAGGCACAGGATGAGACCTAATTTCAACATTTACTTCCGGCAATGGGAAAATCTTTTATGGAAGTCTTCAAAATGGGGGAGATGATAGAGGACGAAATTAAGACCAGCCGAATAGTGAGTTTTGCCGCATTAACAGCCACCACACAAGCGATTCAAGGTGTATCTGGCGTATTTGGAGGTAAAAAGAAGAAAGAGGATATGGAGACTATCATAGCTGGAACCCATTCCTATCCCAAAAGACCACCTCGCCCCTATCCCCAATCCCAAGCCCAAGTCTACACCCAAGCTCCATATATTCCTCCCCACCATTACTACCCTCCACAAAATCCTTTATATTCCACTCCACCACCCCCGTACCCAGTATATAGCTCACAGCCATATGCCCAAACCCCTTCTTACCCGCAGTGGCGTGCACAAGCTCCACAAAATCGCCCATTCGCTCTACCAAATTACCAAAACCCCTCCAGACCCAATTTTCAGCCTAGGCCCGAGTATAAGAAAGAGAAGGCGATCAAAAATAAATTCACACCCCTTGGGGAGTCATATGCTAGCTTGTTTGATAGGTTGAGAAAGTTGAAGGTTTTAAGCCCAATTTAAGAAAGGCTTTCAAATCCACCGCCGAGGAATCTCGATTATTCTTTAAGGTGTGTGTACTATTCTGATATGCCAGGCCATGATATCGAGAAATGCTGGAATTTAAAGAGAGCTGTCCAAGATTTAATTGACACAAATCAGATGCTGGTCCAGGCCCCGAAGGGTCCAAACATTAACCAGAATCCACTGCCAACCCATGCTGAAGCCAATATGTTAGAATTGATATATGATGGGAAAGAGTCTTCGAGGGGATTGTCAAGATACAGACCATTGAGGAGAAATCGGTAAACGTAGCAGAGTCTTTGAAAGCAATGTCATTGAACCGGGAAAGAATGAGAGAAGATAAAGCCCAAGAAAGCACAAAGAAACCCCTGGTCACAGTACAAGGCACCAAAAGGTACGTTGATTTAAGTCAAGATAAACCTAATTTGACAGTGGTGGGAGCACTGGCAGCACCTATTGTCCTCAAACCGGTGACCCAACCTCCGATAATTGATACGAAAAGGGTTCCCTGGAATTATGGGCGGACTGTGATGACCTATCACGGGAAATAAGTAGTGGAAGATGTAGATGAGGTAGGGGGTTTGACTAGGTCAGGAAGATGCTTCGTGCCTGAAAGCTTACGAAAGTCCAAGCCAACGGTGAGTGGACCGTCATCTATCAAAAAGCCTATCACCGAAGAAGCCAAAGAATTTTTAAAAAAGATGAAATTGCCAGAGTATTCAATATTAGACCAGTTGAAGAAAACCCCTGCTCAAATTTCCCTTTTATCTTTGCTGTTGCACACCAAGGAGCATCGTGATGTTTTACTGAAGGTATTAAATGAAGCATATGTTCCTAGGGAGATTACAATCAACCAACTTGATAAAATGGTTGGAAAAATCTTTGAGGTCAATCGGATCAGCTTTTCTGACGATGAATTGCCTGTTGAAGGTACAGGGCATAACCGGGGTCTTTACATTACAGTGAAGTGTGTAGATTTCTACGTCACTCATGTTATGATTCATGGAGGTTCAGGTGCAAATATTTGCCCTATTTCTACTTTGCAAAAGTTGAATATTGGTGCTAACAGGATCAGGCCCAATAATGTATGTGTTAGGGCTTTCGATGGTGCAAAATCAAATTCCATTGGCGAAATAGAACTAATGTTGACCATAGGGCCTGTTGAGTTCGCCATAGAGTTTCAAGTATTGAATGCAGACTCCTCTTACAATCTGTTGTTGGAAAAGCCGTGGATCCACAAGGCCAAGGCGGTGCATCTACACTGCACCAAATGATTAAGTTTGAGCATAACAGGCAAGAAGTGGTTATCACGGTGAAGGAGATTTGCCCGTCGGCGAAGATTCTCCTTTGTCTTTTATTGAAGAAAATAACGTAGAGGAGACATTTGTCTATCAAATTTTTGATACAGTGCCAGTGAATCGTATCCTTGAGTGGCAGGTTATACCGAGACCGCAATTGTCTTTCGCTTCTATCATGATGGTGAGTGAACTTTGGAAATACGGATTTGAGCCAGGAAAGGGTTTGGAAGCGTCTCTGCACGGTATAGTTCATCCCATATGTCCAAGTGAGAATGTGGGCACGTTTGGTCTGGGATTTGAGCCTACAGATGAAGATCTGAAGAAAGCCAAGGAAAGGAAAAAGGAAACATGGTCACTCGCTCGCCCAATGCCACTACTCAGTGAATCATTTGTTAAGAGCGGTGTCACGAAGCATGTGGAATTTGAAGTTGAATTGGTTGATGACTTCCAGAACCTTTTTATTGAAATTGATATGGTCGAAGAAGGAGAAGGTACCAGTATGGCAGACGTGCAATTCATAGGTCCAGCTGTCCGGCTCAATAATTGAGAAGTCACTCCTCTCCCCGTCAGGAGGGAGTTTTGGTAGTTTATTTTATTTTTCTATCTGTTTATCCGAGTTATTTCAGGGTTGTAATTCGGATTTTAGTTTGTTTATGTTATGTTGGCATCTATGTTTAAACCCTTCTATCTTTTTATTTAATAAAATGCAATGTCCCTTTTGTTTCGTGTCTAATATATTTTGTTATTCTTTTTTTACACAGTTCTCTTTATGCCGATTCTAATGATATGACATGCATGCGAAATTTTCAGCCTGATCTTAAAATCCAAACTAATCAAGATGTAATGAAGCAGGATGGGGAATATGATGAAGAAAAAATACTAGTAGAAATAAGCAAAGAGTTGGAACAGTTTGAAGACAAACCGAATCCTAATTTGAATGAGACTGAGCCAATAAATCTAGGGGATCAAGAAGATGTTAGGGAAACTAAAATCAGTGTACATGTTTTGCCACAACTAAAAGATGGAATGATTCAAGCATTAATTGATTATAAGGATGTTTTTGCATGGTCTTATGATGATATGCCTGGTTTAAGCACTGAATTAGTGGCTCACAAATTGCCAACTGATCCTGAATTCCCTCCTGTCAAACAGAAGTTGAGGAAGTTTAAAACAGATGTAAGTATTAAAAGTAAAGAGGAAATCATGAAACAACTTGAAGCCAAAGTAATTCGAGTAGCTCGTTATCCCATGTGGTTAGCCAATGTTGTTCCCGTACCAAAGAAAGATGGCAAAATTTGAGTGTGTATTGATTATCGTGATTTGAATAGAGCAAGTCCGAAAGATGATTTTTCACTGCCCAATATCCATATTTTGCTATACAACTGTGCTAAACACGAGGTTGCCTCTTTTGTGGATTACTATGCCGGATATCACCAGATCATTATAGATGATGACGACGCAGAGAAGACGTATTTTATCACACCATGGGGGACTTATTGTTATCGAGTGATGCCGTTCGGTTTGAAGAATGCTGGAGCAATATACATGAGAGCCATGACCACTATGTTTCATGATATGATGCATAAGGATATTGAGGTCTACTTGGATGATGTGATTATTAAGTCAAAAAGTCAGGCCGACCATGTTAAAGATTTAAGAAAGTTCTTTGAATGGCTTCGCAGGTATAATCTCAAACTCAACCCGGCAAAATGTGTATTTGGAGTTCCGTCTGGAAAGCTGTTGGGGTTTGTAGTCAACCGTCGAGGAATTGAATTGGATCCCTCAAAAATCAAAGCCATTCAGGATTTTCCCCCACCCAAGAATAGAACGGAGGTGATGAGTTTGCTTGGTAGACTGAACTACATTAGCAGGTTTATTGCTCAACTCACAACCACTTGTGAGCCCATATTCAAGTTGTTGAAAAAGAGTGCTGCGATAAAATGGACTGAAGAATGTAAAGAAGCGTTCGATCGAATCAAAAGATATTTGTCAAATCCGCCAGTGCTGGTACCCCTGGATCCTGGTAGGCCTTTGATCTTATATTTATCAGTCATAGACAATTCTTTCGGTTGTGTCCTGGGTCAACATTATGTCACAGGCAAAAAGGAGCAGGCTATTTATTATCTTAGCAAGAAGTTCACCGCATATGAGGCCAGGTATACTCTTCTTGAAAGGACGTGTTGTGCCCTAACTTGGGTAGCACAGAAGTTGAAGCACTATCTCTCATCCTATACTACTTATCTCATCTCCCGCATAGATCCTTTGAAGTATATCTTTCAGAAGCCTATGCCGACAGGTCGATTGGCAAAGTGTCAACTATTGCTTACCGAGTTCGATATTGTATATGTGACTCGGACCGCCATGAAAGCCCAAGACTTGGAAGATCATCTTGCTGGGAATCCCATCGATGAAGAGTACGAGTCATTAAAGACATATTTTCTTGACGAAGAAGTGTCGTGTGTCGATGAAGTCGTTATAGATGCTGATCCAGGTTGGAGGTTATTCTTCGATGGAGCTGTCAATATGAAAAGAGTCGGAATAGGTGCGGTTCTTATCTCTGATCGGGACGACATTTCCCGGTAACAGCACAACTTCGATTCTACTGTACTAACAATATGGCAGAGTATGAAGCCTGTATTCTTGGTTTGAGGTTAGCTATTGATATGGGAGTCCAAGAATTATTGGTGTTGGGAGATTTGGATTTGCTCGTCCATCAAATTCAAGGCGATTGGGAGATGCGAGATTTAAAGCTCATCCCGTATCGACAATGCTTGTAGGAGCTATGTCAACGATTTGTGCTGGTAAAATTTAGGCATATTCCAAGGATTCATAATGAAATTGCTGATGCTTTAGCCACTCTGTCTTCAATGCTCCAACTGACAAGGTCCCTTCTTTGAGAAGAAAGTGTTGCCCAATGGAGCCTTATATTTGACAGATATTGAAGGCAAAATGGCAGAAATGGCTATCAATGTTGATGCGGTCAAAAGATACTATGTATGATATATGATCCTTTGTTAAGTTTATTGCATGTTTAGTACTTGCATTTTTGAAAATTGATATGATGAAGGCATTTTATTCTTCTATCCAAACATTGTGTCATCCTTTGTTTACCCGTTTGAGCTTCGTTTTATTTTTCTTTCATATCCCTCTTTTGAAATCAAAATGGAGTCAAATATAAATGTTGAGGAAATAAGAATAAAAGAAAGAGTTCTGAAAAAGAAAAAAAAATCAAATCAAAACAAAGAACAAGCTGATGGAACTACGTGCAACCTGATTCTCCTCTCTCGGGAGTGAGATACGTAGGCTGCCCTATTTCGGGCTCGATCCAACCAAATAAAGATCTAAGATTTACCCAGTCAACAAAGCTGGGGCATGAGTTAATGTGTTGTTTGAGTCGATTCCAAAAGTTGTAAGTCCCACCCCCACTTCAAGTATCGTTTGAGCCCCTGACCATCTTTTCTAACCTTAACCAAAAGCCAAGTTACAACCAAAGAAAGTCCTTCAGATCAATTTTTGATAATGTTAAGGCTAAACATGCAATGGATATGATAATACATTGTAAGGTACCGTTTGTCTCCCTCGGCATAAGAAATCAGGAAAGAAATACAAAAATGAGAGAGTCTTATTTGTGAAAACCCCCGTGGGCATCATAAGGCGATGGTGAGTTGAGAGAAATGAAAATGAGAGAGTCTTATTAGTGAAAACCCTCACGGGCACCGTAAGGCGATGGAGAGTTCAAGAGAAAAGTGAAAAGTGAAAAGAAAGAGATTTGTTGGTGAAAGTCATTCAAGATGTTGTCAATCGAATGTGATGTATGAGTCCAATGGATTTGAAGAAGTGGCTCAGCTGCAAATGCACGAACTCAATAACAAATGGGAAGTTTGGATAGAAAGATCAGGCAGCTCAATCCAAAAATACATGTCATACTCATTGGAGTTGGTTGTCGTATTCAGATAAGTTTTCTTTTTGAATATGGGACATTGCCCTTTTCTGTCATTTACATATTCATGCTTTTTGTCTTTTTATGTCATTTATCAAAATAAAAGTCACTATTATTTCTTTACATTTTAAGTCAAGTCTGTGTCAAAACAAGCAAGAAGGTATTTCAAAATTTACTACCAGTCTTTTCAATTATATGAGGAAAAGCTAAGGAACAGCACAGGAAAGAAATATGATCGTAATTCAACATGAAACAAAGGAAGTCTATCAACCGACAGGCTGTTGGATTCGTGGAAGCATTCAGATTTGGGAAAAGGGTGCACCTCAGAGGCATGGTAAAATGGAAACCCATTGTTCGAGTCAGAACTCATTTCCCTCAGTCTGGATCTGGGTCAATGATGCAGCAAGACAGGGCAAGTGTTAGCGATTTGGTACAAAGATGAAAGGAACGAGTGCTAGGGCAGATACCTGAGAAGCCAAGAGTTGCAAGCCACCACTAAGTTTTTAACTGACAAATTTTATTTGTTGAAATAGGAGAAAATTCGCTTCACTTAATTCAGCAACCATTGGAAATGTACATCCGTGATATTCTACTTTATGTTCAGGACCCTCCTGAAAAATGGGATTTTACTTTATGTTCAGGACCCTCCTGGAAATGGAATTTTACTTTATGTTCAGGACCCTCCTGGAAAATGGAATTTTACTTTCTGTTCAGGACCCTCTTGAGAAATGGGATTTTACTTTTGTTCAGGACCCTCCTGAAAAATGGGATTTTACTTGTTGTTCAGGACCCTCCTAAAAAATGAGATTTTACTTTATGTTCAAGACCCTCTTGAAAAATGGGATTTTACTTTCTGTTCAGGACCATCCTGAAAAATGGGATTTTACTTGCTGTTCAGGACCCTCCTGAAAATGGGATTTTACTTTATGTTCAGGACCCTCCTGAAAAATGGGATTTTACTTTTGTTCAGTTCCCTCCTGAAAAATGGGATTTTACTTGCTGTTCAGGACCCTCCTGAAAAATGGGATTTTACTTTATATTCAAGACCCTCCTGAAAAACGAGAATTTACTTTCAATTCAGGACCCTCCTGAAAAATGGGACTTTACTTTCTGTTCAGGACCCTCCTGAAAAATAGGACAACGCTTTAAAAAATGAAATGCTACTTTATTATAATTCTTGTTTGGGATAATTTTCGTTCTAGTTTTAATTTTGGGTTTCAGGAGCCCGCCTGAAGAATAGGGTGAAGAAACGAAAAGTCAAGCAACAAAGCTAAGCAATTGAAAGCCAAGCAACAAGTTGAAAGAAATTGCAAGTCAGGAGCCCGCCTGAAGAATAGGGTGATGAAAGTCGAGTCGAGAGCCAACAGAAGTTGTATAGATAGGATTATTGTAATTTTATTTATGTTTTAAATTGTAATTTTCATTTTTTTGATGTAATACCAGAGCCGCGGACCGGAACCTCGATGGAACCTCACTCGACTCTCCAACTCGGTATAGTCCATCTCTTTCCAATCCTTGGAGATACTTGTCACTTGATCCCCTCATAACTTGGATGGGTAGGATGTCCTAAGTCAAGACCTAGTTTTCCTCCTTCCTCTTGCTCCATGCTTTTAAATAAAGGTTAGGACGAAATTTCGCCTCGTTGTCTACTGCTTTGTATGAAAACACCATGTGTTTACATCCAAAGGGGGCATGATGTAGACACGTGATTTCGTCCTCTTAAAGTTCAATTTTTATTCACTTTTACCCATTTTTATTTTATCCTACCGTGTACCCTCACCCATGTTATTATACCCTCATAAAATACAAAAAATAACAAACTCCCTAACAAATTCTATCCTATCCTAACCCCTACATCTTATCCTAACAACCTACCCAATCAAAATAATACTCATCACACCCTACCCCCTACCCCACGTGACCGCACCTACCCTACCTCACTACCCCACCCTCACCTCACAGCCTATATACACACACAAAGGGACCATATTCACAGATTTTCCAGGGATACAGATTAAAGAAAGCAAAAAAAACAGACCAAAAATCATCTTCTTCTCCAAAAATTTCAGACACAAAAAAAAAAACAGTGACCTCCATTTTTTTCTTTCTCACGCACCATCATGCACACACTAATACACACATATTCGGTCGAGAGAGGGAGGGAGGAAAAAAATAGCAAAAGAAAAATGAAAAATCGAAGGAGAAGGAGCAGGATCGAGAAAGAGATCGAACTGAGCGGCACTGTTTGATTTTTTCGGCGAGATTTCGCCGGAGAACGTCATCCGAACCCACCGCCAGACCACCGAAAAAACCCATTCTTCACCCTCATCTCTCCATTGACGATCAAAAACTCCCAATTCTATCCAAAGTCTCAGCTGACCCGTCCTTCTCCATCCCCATCCCCATCACCGTCGAGTTCTCCGGTGAAGTTCACCGGAGCTCCAGTAAGTAGCGGAACCTGAGGTCAAAACAGCTCGAATATTCCAGTTTGAAGTGTTGGTCTTTTGGATATGTTTGTTTCTTTGGATTTGATTGAGTTGTCGGGTCCATGTTGAGTTCGTTGAATCGAGGTCTTGGTTCGTGAGCTCCGAATTCATCGCTAATTGTTCGGAATAAAATTGAGATTTGTCGTTGGAGCTTAAGTCAAGGTTGTCGGAGGCGGGTTTTCTTTATCTCGTCGAATAATATTGGTCAAAGAGCGGTTTAAGGTCCATCCCTCAAATCTATATTCTTGTTATTGTCTCAAATGTGTTTAATTGTTGTGATTATGTGTGATGTGATCGTAGTTGGTGAGTTTTGTTGACGTTATGATGTCATGATTTTTTTGCTCACGGTGTGTTTTTCGATGATATATGAAACGAATTGGAGTAACTTTGATGTAATTGGTAAAAATGAAGCTAGCGGGGGTGGAATCGAGAAATTGATAAAAGGTGAATGTAGATTAATTTTCGTTTTGTTGTCTTTTGTTTAATTCGGAATAAGCATGAATGTGATAGATTTGCAATGTGCTGAAATGGGTAGGCAATATAGGTTCGAGTAGGCAAAATTTAGGTGTGATGTGTTGATCGAATGCTTTGAATATTTGAATGTGTGTTTTGAACTTTTTTTTAGCTTATTTAATTCAAATGTATTCATTTAGCCGGGGAATGCCCCAAGATCACTTGTATTTATTCACCGGGGAATTCCCCGACGTATCATGTTTGGCGAAAAATGATCGTGACGAAGGCCCACGGCATCGGGTAAGACATTGGAGCTTAGTCTAGATTTAGTTTAGAATAGGATTTATATTTTCGTATTTTTCTATTTTTTTGACTGTATAATTGGACTGGACTTTACATTTTGGATTGTTTTGTTTTGTTTGATTATTTTGCGTGCTTTTTGTGTGGTTTATACATTTCTTAGTGCCCAAAAAATAGTCGATACACTCTACCAAGTGACCGTGGTTGAACCACGGGATCGAGAGGTGCCTAACACCTTCCCCTCGGTCAACAGAATTCCTTAGCCGGAATCTCTGTTCGCAAACCAGTTTAAAGAGTCAAATGGTTTTGAAAAGGATTTTCTAATGGTGACTTGGCACACCAGACTATGCCAAGTGGCGACTCTGATTTCAAAAAAATGTAAAAACAATTCTTCTTCGAAACAAATAATTTTTTTCATTTTTGTCACCTAAATAATAAAATCCTTTCGAACTTTAAACAATAACCTTTTTTTGAGTACATAAAAGGGGTGTGACATCTCCCATGTCAGCTGTCACATCAGCTGCCATGTGTGCCATGTCATCAGTCACGTGTGTCATGTCCTCTGCCACGTCATTTAAAAAAAAGTATTACATTAAATTCCAAGTCATTTTTAAAATGCTACTTAACAAATTAAATATTAAAATTAATTTAATTAAAAAAGAAAAAATTATAAATTACACAAAAATTTGAATAGTCATGCTTTTAAAATTTGAATAATCATTTTTAAAATAAAAAATAAAAAAAATATTACATTAAAACTAATTAAATATTAAAATTAATTTAATTAATTAATTTTAAATTTTAAATTTAAATTAGTAAAAAAATAATCAATTAAAATTCTTAACTAATTAATTTATTTAAATTAATTAAATTAATTTTAATATTTAATTAATTTATTTATTAAATTTAAAATTCTTACCTAATTTAAATAAATTTTACTTAAATAATTAATTAATTTAAATATGATTTACATATTTAAAATATTTAATTTAAATTAATTGTGGGGGGAGGGGTTGGGTGGGGCTGGGGTGGGGTAGGGGACTGGGGGCTGGGGGAGGGGGTTGCGTGGGGCTAGGTGGAGTGGGGTGGGGGGCTGGGGGCTGGGGGAGGGGGTTGCATGGAGCTAGGTGGGGTGGGGGGATGGGGGAGGGGCTGGGTGAGGTGGGGGGCTGGAGGAAGGGGGTTGGGTAAGGTGGGGGGCTGAGGAAGGGGTTACGTGGGGTTGGGTGGGATGGGGACGGGCTGGGTGGGGTGGAGGCTGGGGAAGGGGGAGGGGGTACGTGGGTCTGGGTGGGGTGCGGGCGGGCTGGCCCGGGGGGGAGGGATGGGGGAGAGGGGTGGGTGGGGCTGGGTGGGGTGGGGATGGCCTGGGATGGGGGAGGCTGGGTGGGGAAGGGAGGGGCTGGAGAGGGGGTGGGGTGGGAAATTTTTTTTAAATTTATTATTTTTAAATTTTTAAAAATAATTTTAAATTGAAAAGGATGGAGTAAAAAAAGAAGGGCTTGAGGGGTGTGGGCGGGGGGAGGATGGGTGGGGTGGGGTAGGGAGGGGCTGGAGAGGGGAGTGGCGTGGGAAAAAAATTTTAAATTTATTATTTTTAAATTTTTAAAAATATTTTTAAATTTTTAAAAATATTTTAAAATTATAAAGGATGGAGGAAAAAAGGACGGGCTGGGGGGGTGGGGTGGGCACGGGCTGGGGTGGCGTGGGGTAGGGAGGGAATTTTATTTTTATTTTTAAAATGAGTTTTTAATTTTTAAAAATATTTTTAAATTATTTTTTAATTATTTTAAAAATATTTTATATTTAAAAAGATGGAGGAAAAAAAAGGATCCTTTTTAAATTTTTTTTAAAATTTTAAAAATATTTTTAATTTTTTAAAAAAAATTTAAAATATTTTTAAATTATTTTTAATTGTTTAAAAATATTTTAAATTTTTCAAAATTATTTTTAAATTTTAATAGATGGAGGGAAAAAAAAGGACCCTTTTAAAAAAAAAATTAATTTTAATATTATTTTATTTTTTAAAATTATTTTAATGTAAAATTGGCTAAAAATTGACCCTCACTCGCACCCCTAGGCGGGTGGTTACACTCTCTTTGTCCTAGTCACCATGACCTTGCCACATAGTCAAGGTCAACGGTTAAAGGGTGCGAAATGTTGTTTTTTGATGGGTTCAAGCATCCAGATGACAAACATATAAGTAGAAGTGTCTAACTTACAAAACTGGCATAGTATAGGGGTCCAATAGAGCATTTTGCCTTGTATTTTTATAGTAACAATTTGTAAAAATACAAAATACAACTTACTATATAATGTAAATATGAAACTATTGATATAAAACTCATAATTAAGAGGATAAGCATCTCATTTCTAAATTTTGCCCCCAAAAAAAATTGAACTATATATGTAGGTTATTGGCATTAACATTTAGGTTATCAGAAGTTATTGCATGTAACTTAACCCAACAACGTGAAAATAACATGCATTGTCAGCGCACAAAACATAAGATCTATATCTATTAATTAGACAATTAGTTCTCCTTACCCCCCACCCCCTCCAAAAAAAAGACCATTAAAATTTGTATAAATGTTTTTGGATCTATATTTTTTGTTTACTTACCAAACAAAATAAAATAAGAAAAAAAAATACTTCAATTCCAAGAAAAAAAAATTTTATACCAAACACACCCTACACACCCTATGCTTCGGAAGAATAACTTTAATTTTGCACAAAAATAAAAACAATAAAATCAAAATATGCAAACTAGAAACTGACAAAGTTTAAGCAATTAACTCTATTAAAAAGGAGTTTAAGTTTTATACCTAATCGATGTAAGTAATTTTTATACTATCAAGCCATCTACAAATCTCTCTCTCTCTATATATATAGGTACAAAACACCAACTACATCCTAAGTATATATGTAAACTTTTTTAAAATATGAGATTTGAAATCTTGAAACTAAGATATATAAAAAAATAATAACATGATGATGTAAAAATTACTTATACTAACTGCGTAAATTAAAAGAACTTACTTTCAGACAGTCACCGATAATGAATAAGTATGAATGAGGTGATGAGTATTGAAAATCAAACCATTGCCCATTTTTGTCCATAATTTGCAGCCCATTTACATGTTGATCACCTTGGCTTAAAATTATTGAAATAATTTTGTCAGTATGAGGAGGTATTCCAATATTTTTCTCCCCATCTTTAGGTGGTCTATATTTGAGAAGACCAAGTAAGTAATCACCTGAGTTTTTATGCTCATTCAAGTAATTTTCCAAACCCAATTTCTCAAATATTATTCTTCTTATCATATCTTCAAATTCTGATAATTTCTTCAAGTAAGTAAGTACCAAATCACTGTCAAATTAAATTCATATATTAATTTTGATAATAATGAGTATTTGTGAGTTTATAAGCTTTGATTAATTCAGAGCACATTAGAAAGAATAGAATCAACAAACGTCCAAGATGGTCTGATGTCAAGAACAAGGGTGACTCAAGGATAAAGCTAGTAAATTAAAGTCTTCGCTTTAGGTCCCCAAAATTTTTAATAGTAAACTCTATGATTTCAACTTCACTTGAAATAATAATGAAGATTGTAAAAACTATTTAAAAAATAATAATCATTAAAAAGAGAAAAAACTATCTCATTTTGACGAAATATATTTTAGAAATTTGAACTAAACAACTCAAACTTTGTATTACTAAATAAAGTATTAACAACAATAACATTCAAGTTAACGCATTGCAAACAAATGACTAACATCTTATTAACAAGAATTAATTCTTACTTTTATTAATAATCATATTAATTTGTGAAGTTAAAGGTTATACTTATGTCTTTTACAAAAACTGCATAAAAAACAACTACTATGCAAGAACAAATAAGATAATCCTTAATTATTACAGTAGTATTTTTGTATGTTTATTTAAAATTAAATGGTTAGCAGCACAAATTGCCCGATATTGAATAAAAAAGCCATAAATCAAATATGTTTTCGTATAGTTTAGGAATTAACTTAGATTTTTCACCACGAGAAAAGGAGAAGAGAGAATATATTAACTTGAAACTTATCCTTCCCGTTCATAGGATATATGGCTAAACATCAAAATTATTCGATTAGCAAAAAATTTAGGAACTGATTAACGACGAAATTTATAGCTAATTTCAGTTTTTTTTTTTGTTGTTGTTGTTGTTGTGATTATTGATTACCTCAGGCCAAACAAGATTGGAAAAATTCTCAACAACACCATGAGTGAAGACATTCTTAATCACAAATCTCTCTAGAAGTGGCATATGAGGATTAGCCTTCACGCAACCTCCTAAACATCTTGTATGTTTCCAAATTTTTCTTCCAAATTAGAGTTGAAAAGTTTTTTCAACTTAATTATCATGTAGTTTTTCTTTTGGAATATCTTCATCAAGTAAAGCCTCAAAACAACCATATACTTGTAAAGATTTGTAAACTTCATCTCTCACTACATCCCATTTTTCACTTCCTTTTTTCCACTATGATGACTTTCTAAAATCAATAGTTGGAACCTTCAAAGCCATCTTAATTCTAGATATATTCTATTATCTTCTCTTTTTTGTCTTTGTTGTGGATGTTGTTGTTGTGCACTTGTGTGTATTTATAGACAGAACAAATCAATAACAATTTTTAAATTATTACCGTATCATGATCTAGGTCCAAATTAAATTATTATCATATGTTATTGTTGTGTACTTGTGTATATTTATCAACACTTCAAAGCCATCTTAATTCTATATATTCTATTATTTTCTCTTTTTTGTCTTTGTTGTGGATGTTGTTGTTGTGCATTTGTGTGTATTTATAGACTGAACAAATCAATAACAATTTTTAAATTATTACCATATGATGATATAGCTCCAAATTAAATTATTATCATATGTTATTGTTGTGTACTTGTGTGTATTTATCAACATATGTTATGTGATAGATAGATATAAATGTTATTTTTAGAATAATATTTTTACCTGCATATCAAACACACCAGAAAAAAATAAGAAATCACTTGTTTTTCTATAAAATATTTTCAGGGAAAATATTTATCTCCATAAAGAGCACATCCTAAAAGTAATACATTAAAACTATCACGCGTGCTCAACCAAAGGATAGCTGCTGGGGGAGGGTTAAATTAGAAAAAAAAAAAAAAATTATATGAAAAGTACTTTTAAGTTGCAATTTTTTTATATTAATATGATAAAAAAAATTACATATTAAAATATTGATCAAAGATCATATTGTTTGACTCTCCAAAAAAATTGGGACAAATAAAAAGTAAGAGAGAGAGAGAGAGTAATTGCAAGTACAAGAGAAGGTGAGCTATTGGATATATAGTAGATGCTTGAAAAAATTAATTTCGCAAAAATATTTAAGTCTAAAAAAGATTAATTTTGCATAAATGTATAAGACTAAAAAAAATTAATTTTGCATAAATGTACCAAGTCTAAAAAAATTAATTTTGCATAATTGTACAAATCTAGCGGGAACACCTATGCTTGACATTGCACATCTATTAGCTTATGGACTCCCTGGCCTATTAGAGGGGGCTTAATAGAATTAGAAATTCAAAGTTGAATCTAATAACTTTTAGCGGAAAAAAAAAAATCTGAATTTTTGATTAATTTTTTTTCTAGTTTCTACAAATGCAAAATTGTTAATTAACTTTTTTTATAATCAATATCTTTCAATAATTTTGCAATTGATAATATACACAAGATATCCATTTAATCTTTCTTGTATGCTTCATTATGCATTTCATAATATCAACATTTTGCTATCTTATAGTAAAGAGTTGGGCATGTCTAACTCTTATTCCTATTTGAGTAGGTTAGACATTAATTTATGTGGTAGGGTCCACCTTCCATGTCAAATCAAACCAGTCACCGTTAATGGTTAAAAATACATCTAAATTATTTAGATTTTTTGAGTTATTCATACCTTAACTATTAGGTACGCGAGTTTTCTATCTGAACTATTTATATAGAAAATTCACGCACTTGATAGTTCAAATAAGAAACTCAAAAGGTTAGGATACTTTTAGTGTGCCTTTGACCTTTTGTTATATATGTATTTACATATTATTGAATTTAAGTAAGATTTTATCAATTTCAGTTTTGATACTTCTTTCTGCTAAAGAAATAGTTAATACTTAAAATAAGTTAGTCTTGATTTTTGTCTCCCTTAAAATAAGTCTTAAATGGTCTTCATAAGGGGTCGTCTTGATTTTTTGGTGCCTTTTAATAACTCTTGCATATAAGGCATGCATTCTAACTCTTGCCCATGAGACAAACATTCATGACATTTCATGACAGTAAATCTGCACAATTGATGACCAGAAATTTTGCCTTATAGGCAAACATAAGAAATTAGATATGTCGCCCACAAGGCACATGTTCTAACTCTCGTCCATAAGGGCACACGTTCAGAATATTTTAAGATGGAGAACCTGCTCAACTGATCATAAGTTTTGCCTTATAGGTAATCATTAGAACTAATTTAGGTGGGGGGAGGTGGGGGGGGGGGTGCAAAAATTCTAGATCAGATATTTGGACAGAAATTCAAAACCGAACACTTCGAATGGTTGATGTAATTTCTACAAGCCCATGCAAGAAGGATTGTTGGATCTTATCCAAATTCAAAGCCCATGAAAGCATCTGAGCCCATCCAAATACATAATGTCCAGATGATCCATCTGATTTAGGTGAGCCCAAAAGCCAAATCCATTAAGATCTTCAGCCAATTTACCTCACCCTCAATTGCATGCAATTGAAACCCAACACAATATGGTCATCTAATTCATTTAAAAGGTTAGTTTGGTGCACTCAAACTTCTGCAATGCGCGGAGTTTGGGGAAGATCACAAAGGTCTATTGTACGTAGCATCACCTTACATTTCTGTAAGGAGTTGTTTCCGCCGCTTGAATCTGTCATCTCCTGATCACAAAACAACTTTACCAGTTATTCCAAAATCATTTAAAAGGGCATTTTGATGCATTAAAGCTCTTGCAATATGCGGGGTTCGAGGAAAACTACAAGGGTTTATTGTACACTGCTCAGCTTACATTTCTACAAGGGGCTGTTTTCGTGGCTTGAACCCGTTACCTCCTGATTACACAACAAGAACTTTACCGGCTACTCCAAAATTATTAGTCACTTAAAAGGGCAGTTTGGTGTACTAAAGCTCTTGCAATGCGTTGAGTACGGGGGAAGTCTATTGTACGCGGCATCACCATACATTTCTTCAAGGGGCAGTCAATGCATTAAAGCCCCTGTAATGCGCGGGATTTGAGGAAGACCACAAGGGTCTATTGTACGCAATCTCACCTTACATTTCTATAAGGGGCTATTTTCACGACTTGAACGCGTGACCTCCTGATTATACGACAGCAAATTTATCAGCTACTCCAACATCATCACAGTCATTTGTGAAAATTATTTGTGCAAAGATATAACTTCATCGTACCCAAAATCAATTTTCTCAAGGCTACTCAAATCACTTTGTCAGAAGAAGTATCTAATACTTCCATGCATAGCTGCTAAATTGTATATGTACTTTTTATCTTTACACTACAGTACATTTTTTAAAAAAAATAAAAGAAATATGGACGTACTAATCTTTAGTGTAAAATATACACATTCCATAACACTACCTCATGTGAAGATATGAAGTAGAGAGGTTGTTTCCGATAGACTTTGACTCAGGACAGCTAACAATAAATTAAGCCAACGAATTTGCATCTTCCTAATTAATAGAGCACAAACTTGTTTATCGATAGAAAAAGAGAGCCTTATTAGGAGGGTCCTGCATGAACTGTTGAAACACAACAAAAACGCTCAAGTACACAATGAAAACACTAGCTTAGAACTATTACAAGATGGAGGGGCGCGCGGGACTAGGAGAGGGAGACAAGTTTGGAATATTAGCTGAGACACAACAAAAATAGTAGCTTAGAACCATTACAAGATGGAGGGGCGCGCTGGACTAGGAGAGGGCTCCGACCACAATCCAGTATCAGTATCAACACAAGTTCGGAGTGCCGGCTGAGACACCACAGTAGCCCTCGAGAGTAATAAGAACGCCTCGTCTAAGCTCTGAGAGATAAAATGGAAGATATCTGGAACCATCAAAGGGTTGGTAAACCAAAGGATGATCTTCATCAACAAGTTCCTCTGGGACTTTTATGATATGCCCTTCTTTTGGAAATATGGGCAAACCCACAGAATACCTCTCTTCATTTCCTATTTTCACTTGATGAAGAGGACAATGTAGCTTACCATTCGTAAATGCCTGCAATTACGTATCGATCGGTTCAACTTATATACTATAAAAAAAATGAAAATAGTATAGTTTATTAGAAGCAATAGCATTACTTTACGTAAAATATTATACATTGTCAGTGGACAGTACTTAATATCTATATGTATTAATTAAACAATTAGTCCCCCGAAAAGATTTTTCAAAGCTACTATTACTTTAAGTTGTGCGGACACTTCATTTTTTATCTAGCACCTGTGTCGGATTCTTCAAAAATTTACTAATTTTGACGAATTCAACACATACCCATTGACATTTTTAACGAGTTCGAGCAACATAGACTACGACTACTGTCACCGCCACCATTAATGGAAATGTTCTTGGATCAATACCTAAGATCCAAATATATGTATACATAGGTAAGCCTCTCTAAAATATGAAAGTTGAAATCTTGAAAATAAGATATATTATCTTTTTAGGCATATGTAAAAATTATATATACTACCAATAAGGGTACGGTTATGATGAAGTGGTGAGTACTCATTCATCCTTAACTAGACGTCTCAAATTCTAGCCCTCCTGAGTATGGAATCGTCTTTGTTAGGAAGCTTTACTTCCCAATGTGGGACTTTTCGATACAAATTCGGATTTAATCGAGTTCAGGGGCCGAGCCAGCCTTTGGCTAGAGAACCCTCTTCGATGGAAAAATATATTATTTATACATTACTCCCTCCATTTAAAAAAGAATGATCTAATTTGACTTGACACAGAGTTTAAGAAAATAAAGAAGACTTTTAAATGTTGTGGGCCTAAATTAAAGTTATGTCAAATGTACCAAAATATCCTTTAATCTTGTGATTTTAAGCATACCATGTGAAAAGTTGAATTAAAAGTATTGCTAAAAAAGGAAAGGATCATTCTTTTTAAAACAAACTAAAAAGGAAAGTAGGTCATTCTTTTTTAAACAGAAGAAGTATTAAATTATTTTTTTATCTATCTATAGTAGGTGTTGAACCCCCATCGACTGGGTTTTCTTCAAACATTAAACCCCCTTAATTGAAATCTTGACTCAGCCTCTGATCGAGCTCCAATACTAATACCAGACACCATGTGAAAAAACAAAAAGAATTATTAACACTACAACACAACAACAATATACCCAGTATATTCTCACCAAGTGGGGTCTGGAAAGGGTAAGTGTACACAGTTTATATCACTACCTCAAATTTGAGATAGAGAGGCTGTTTCCGATAAACAAAAAGAATTATATATACTAATAATGTAAATTAAAAGAACTTACTTTCAAACAGTCACTAACAAGGAATATGTATGAATAAGGTGTTGAATATTGAACATCAATCCATTGTCCATTTTTGTTCATAATTTGCAACCCATTTATATCCATATCATGTTGACTTAAAACTGTTGAAATAACTTTATCAGTATGTGGAGGTACTCCAATATTTGTTTCACCAGCTTCAGGCACTCTGTACTTGATCAACACAACAAATGGATCACCTGATTTTTTGTGTTCATCCAAGTAATGTTCCTTTAATCCCAATTTATCAAACACCATTCTTCTTACCAAATCATTAAATTCAGTTACTTTCTTGGAGTAAGTAATCATCAAATCACTGCAAAAATAAAAAGGTGTTAGGATTCGGACAGAATGAGCAAACCACAAGTAAAAGAAAATAAAAGCAACACACAGATTTACGTGGAAACCCTTGTTGGAAAAATCATGGGCAGGGGCAGAGGAGGTTTCACTATAATGGAGAGAGTGTACAATGTGGAGAAGGCTGAATTTTCTGAATAATAAAAATAACTCACTAAATCGTACTTATATAGTACATGAGTAGAAATAGATCCTAGGCCCAAAAACATACCCTATGGGTCCGATTCTTACGCTACCACAATAGACCCCATTGAAAATTACAAATATAAGTTGCACGGGCCGAACCAACAAAATTCGGGTCACAACTTTAACAAAAGGATATATAGATTTTAATAATAATGAGGAATTGCGAGTTTATAAGCTTGATGAATGTAAAGTATATTCAGAAGAATGGACACATTAATGAATGTAAAGTATATTCAGAAGAATGGACACATTATAGTAAATTGATCAAGCCATATTTGCATGCATGATTATATGGATATGCATGATTTATAAAAGAAATAATTGTATTTAAATGATTTCATCAGATATGTTTATAACTTCATGACTAAATGAAAATTCACATTCTTTTTTTTTTTTTTTTTGGGTTAAAGTGGTTAATAAGTATATTACGTACTTCTTTTCAATATGCAAAATTATTAAGGGGAAAAGGACAGAAATGGTATTTCAAATCTATGGAATTTAAATTCTTTTTTCTAGTCATTTCAATTTATTTGCTTGTTCTATACTGTTTCTACACAACTTCTATACAATTTCTGTACAAATCTTATACATATAAGTATTCTCTATGAAAATTATACAGTTTGATACACAATTTATACAATAACTGTACATTTTTTATACACATTTTATACAACAATTATATAATTTTCATACACTTTTTATATATTTTTTATATATATGTTATACCTATACATATTTGATAGAAATATACAATTTTTATACATATATCTTATATAGATACATATTCTATTTAACAATTATATTATTTTTATATAATTTAATTATTATTTCTAAACAATAAAAAGAAACAGAATATTTGATCACTTAAAAAATTTATCGCAAAAAAAATTAAAATATTTTTAAAAGGGACGAATTGCCCAAGTTAAATATTGTATCAGTATTGTATATAAACTATATCAGTATTGTATATGAACTGTATAGGGGCTAAGTAGGCCAAAATGACCCAAATTAGGAAATGACTATAAAGCGGAAATAGTATATCCGACTGGCCACTTTTTAGAAAGTTTTCAAACTTAGGCTATTTATTTTAAAAAGTGTTATAGAGTGTTCTTTTCCCAATTATTATAAAACTAATTTTTGCGTACTTTCTCGTTCATTAATAATTTTTACTAAGACTAAATAATCATCATTTCTTCATGCAAAATGAAAAAAGATCTATCAAAAAAAATTAGGAATCAACAACTGACAAATTCTTTTGATAAACATCAACGTTCATCCCTAATCCTATTTAGGGGTGGATTAGCAAGAAAAATGGTTAACAACAACTTCAGTGAAATCTCACAACTGAGATCCGAAGAAGATAAAGTGTATGCAAATCTTACCATCATCGAGAAAGTACAGAGGTTATTTTCGAAAGACCATTAAGAAAATTGGTTAGCTAGAAGAAAGAGAAGCATATAGTACCCTCCTGAACTGCAACCAAATTTGCTACGACACACTTTAACTTCGTCGGGGTTCTATTATCCCCTGAATTAAACTGTAGCATACTTTTGTCATCCTTTTTTAGCTGACGTGATACCTTTGAAGTGGGACACATTTTATGTAATAAAGGTGTCACATCAGTATAAAAGGGTGACAAAAATACGTGAAAATTGAGTTCAGAGGTAATAGAACCCCTGTAAAATTGTAGTGTGTCGTAGCAACTTTGATCATAGTTCGGAGGGATACTGATTACATACCTAAATTCAGTCTCTCCATTAGGCCAAAGTATTTTGGAAAAATTCTCAATAACACCATCATTGAGTACATAGTCAATCATAAGTCTTTCTTGAAGTGGTGTTGTTGGACCATACTTGGTGTACCCTATTTTCACATCTGGTGACACTGAGTGACCAAATTTTTTCTCCAAATTGAAGTTATAAACTTCTTTTAACTTATCATATAGTTTTTCTTTTGGAATATCTTCATCAAGTAAAGCCTCAAAGCAACCAAATTCTTCTAAAGATTTGTATACTTCATCTCTCACTAAAACCCATTTTTCACTTCCTTTTTCCCACTCTGATGACTTTCTAAAATCTATAGTTGGAACCTTCACACCCATTCTATTCTATATAAAAACAAAAAATTCACTTCTTTGATGTGTATGTTGTTGTTGGGCAATTGTGTGTATTTATAGATAGAAAAACGTGATACGCATTCAGTACCTCCTTGAACTATGACCAAAGTTGTTACGACACACTCCAACTTCACAGGATCCTGTTACCTCCCGAACTCAATTTTAGCGTATTTTTGTCATCCTTTTATGCTGACATGACACTTTTATTGCATAAAATGGGACCCACGTCAAAGGTGTCACGTCAGCTAAAAAGGATGACAAAAATACTCTAAAGTTTAGTTCAGGAAGGTAATAGGACCCCTGTGAAATTAGAGTGTGTCGTAGCAAATTTGATCATAGTTCTAGGAGGTACTAGATGTTTTACTCATAGAAAAAATCAGTAACAAGTTATAAGTTATTACCATATTACACCAATCATGAAAATAGCCTCTTGCAGAAATATGGGGTAAGATAGCGTACAAAAAATCATTATAATTCGGTCCTTCTCTAAATTTCACACATAGTGAAAGCTTTAGTCCGCTCAACGATCACTTTATTTTTATTACCATATCATAGTTGTGCAAATTAAATATTACTTATCTTGTTACTATAAATTATTGTTAACTTGACTCGATGTTAGTGCAACATCATTTGTAACGTTAAAGCTTTCTACTTAACTATTGTTGTTGTTTTGTTTGATTAATGTAGCTTTAAAACTGACAAAGTCATGTGCATTAGATGGAAATTTCCATATAAACAGGATCTCATATGCTTCGAGAACACTCATTTACTTCTTTATTATATTTGTTTTGTTTTAATTTATTTGATATACTTGTCTTTTTGTGTTAGAGTTGTGACTCGAATCTTGTTGGTCCGGTCCTGAAATTTTTGTGGTGCGATTCATATTTGTGATTTTCAATGAGGTCTGTGGTGGTAGCGTAGAGATAGGATCGCGGGTGCGGGGGCAAAACCCCTACGGTATGGACCCTTATGTTTTTGGGTCTAGGAATTATTTGTACATACATACTATATAAGTGCAATTAGTGGATCGGTTTTGGATATTCAGAAATTACGTCATTCTCCACATTATACTTCTTTCCTTTCATAGTGAAATTCCTCTGTCTGCCCGTGATTTTTTTCGCAAGGATTTTCACGTAAATCTGTGAGTTATTCTTATTTTTCTTTTACTTGTGGTTTGCTTATACTGTCCGAATAATAACATTTTGGTTTGTTTAAAAAAAAAGACCCTTTTTCTTTTAAATAATTCTTTAATTTTGATTTTCAATGTGACTTGTTTAATGCCACAAGATTAAAGAATATTTTGATACATTTGTCATGCTGAAGAATAATACTATTAATTTTCAAATAATTGCAAATATCCTACGCAGTGGCGGAGTCGGAATTTTCATTGAGGGGGTTCAGAAGTAAATATATGAACTAGTCGAAGGGGGTTCAATATCTACAATATATATACATAAAAATATTTTTAACCATGTAAATAGGATAATTTTTCCTCAAAGGTGATTCAGATGACCCCCTGAATCCAAAGTGGCTCCGACACTGAGCCTACGATTCTTGGACTAACTGATAAAGTTATTGTCATTTGATAAGGAGATCACGTGTTCAAGTCTTGAAAACAGACTTCGACAGAAATGTAAGGTAAGATTGCGTATAATAACTTACCGAACCCTGCACATAATGAGAGCTTTAATACATCGAGGTACGTTGTGAATAATCTGTGATATAAACTTGATAAAGATATCTCAAAACAACCACCAAAGAATATAGGACTGTTCCTCCCTTAATCAGAGGTCTCGGGTTCAAGCCCTTCGAATAAGACTCCACGCAATGTGAATTCGGATTAGTTGGATTTCAATGGAGTAAGGGCGTGCATCGGTCAGGTCGGTTCGATTTTACATATTATCGGTTCAATTTATCCATTTTTGGTTTTTAAATATGCTAAATCAATAATCAAACCAATAAGATATTTCTTATCGGTTTTTGATTTATCGATTTTTAGTCCTTAGCGATTCGGTTTTTTATTTAACCGATAAAAAAATACTCATAAAATAAAAATAGTAGTAACTAACATTAAACAAATGAATCATATGATTAAGTTTAAACTAAATGTTGTTAGGAGAAATTAAGAGTTCATATAATTGAAATAATAGGTTTGTTAATTTGTAGAAATTAAAGAGAAATTATGAAAAATATATAATAAGTCACACATACATACGTATACATACATACATATATATATACATACATACATACATATATATATACATATATATATATATATATATATATATATATATTGGGTTATCGGTTTACCCAATAAGAAAAAATCAAGCCAAACCAATAACCCAATAATTTTTTTTATAAAATCACTAAAAATTCGTTAACTCAATAACAATAAACCAATAATATTTTTATCAATTTGATTTATCCGTCGATTTGATATTTGCAGATTCTACAATGGGGTAAAAAAAAAAATCTCAAAACAAAACAAAATATAATCATACATGCTAAAGTTGATATATTCTATGTAAATAACTCAATTATTGAATGGTAAAGTGGAAGCATGTAAATATAATGATGAAAGCTATCAAGCATCCAAATCTTATTTAATTTGCAAACAAATCATATGTTAATAATTTAAAAGTTAAATGTGGGGTCTACATCCTGTAAATTGAATAGGTCAATTTTAAAATCATGAGTTTACGTACTCCGTTTATTTTTACTTATTAATAGTATTAAAAGTAAATATTCAATAATATATTCAGTTCGAAGAACTACTCCATTCGTTTCAAATTATAGCTTGTCATTTACTGCTTTTTTAATTAAAGTTATAACACAACTACCTTTAGCAAATTATCAAAATTGTCATTTTCTTTTTTTTCCTTATGTCAGCATGCACCAACACTCCAACCAATAATTATTTTTTTGCTTTTTATATATTTGTCTTTTTTGTTTTATTTGGAATAGTTTAGCCTTACTTTGTTACTCTCTTTCTTTTCTACATTTTTTATTTCTCATTTTTTCTTTATATTTTTTTTCCTTTGTTACTTATTTATTTTAGAAAAAAAACTCAAATATGTCACTGAACTATCAGAAATGGTTCATTTATGCCATCAGTCAAAAGTTGAGCTCGTTCATGCCATCGCCATTACAAAACCAACTCATCCATGCCATTACTTTTTAACGGTGGTTTTCAAAAATAACTTTGCCACGTGGCCCTTTATTAAAGGTCCACGTCATTAATTAAAATAAGCAAAAAACTCAAATATGCCATTGAACTATCATAAATGACTCATTTATGCCACCGGTTAAAAGTTCGGCTTATTTATGTCATCACCGTTATAAAATCAACTCACTCATGCCATTACTTTTAAATGATGGATTTTTAAAAATAGCTTTGCCACGAGGTCTTTTATTAGAAGTTCACGCCATTAATTAAAAGAAATCAATATTAATTTCAAAATATCTTAAATTAGTTAGTATCGGGATTATTTATTCCAGCATTTATACCATAATGATGGGAAAAGTTATCCCATATACATGGCGGGATAGTTGGAACATTAGACTTCTTTTAAGCCGTTAATTGAAAATGATTTTTCAACAATGTATGCGCCACTAATTCGTGATGGGAGAAGTTATTCCTTACACATGATGAAATAATTGGGATAACAGACTTTTTTTAAGTCGTTGTTTGAAAATGATTTTTCAATAATGTATACTCCCCTACTTCGTGATGGGAGAATGGAGAAGTTGTATTGGTATGCCTCTTTCTTTTTCTTACTTGCCCTAATCGTTCATTAGCTTATTTTCTTGCAACTTTGGAGTATATATTGGAGTCACTGGAATTAAAACTAATCAGTTACTGTATGATAGAATTTTTGAGGTTTCTGTTAAGCGTAACATTTATAATGATTTAGAATAAACTGGAAATAGCAAAAGGATATACATTAATCACTATTTTTTCTGATTAGAAAAATAGTTGCTATTGTAGGAAAAAAAATACTTTAATAGGTGTGGGTCGGGTTATGTTAAATGAATCGGTTGTTATTAATGGGTCTAAGATATTTTGAAATTAATATTGATTTATTTTAATTAATATCGCGGACCTATAATAAAAGGTCATATGGCAAAACTATTTTTGAAAACTCAAGGGTGAGCTGATTTTATAACGACGGTGGCATAAATGAGCTGAACTTTTAACTGATGGCATAAATGAGTCATTTCTGATAGTTCAGTGGCATATTTGAGTCTTTTTTCTTATTTTAATTAATGACGTGGACCTTTAATAAAAGGCCACGTGACAAAGCTGTTTTTGAAAATCTTAAAAATTAATGGCATGGATGAACCGATTTTATAACGACAATGGCATGAATGAGCTAAACTTTTAAATGGTGGCATAAATGAATCATTTCTGACAGTTCAATAGCATATTTAAGTCTTTTCCCTTTATTTTATTTCCAAATCATGTTATTTTTTTATTTTACTTTGTATCATAATTAATTGAAAAAAAGGATTAAATATACCCATCAAAATCAATTGAAAGAAGGATTAAATATACCCATCAAAATCAATTGAAAGAAGGATTGAATATATCCATAATTGATGAGTAGTTACACCTAAAATAAAAAACAATACAATAGAGTGTTGCATCGGTCGGTTCGATTCGGGTTTATATATTATTGATTTGGTTTATCGGTTATCAATTTTTAAATATATTAAATCAATAATCAAATTAATAAGATATTTTTATCGATTTTTAGTTCTTAACAGTTCGATTTTCTCTTTAACCGATAAGAAAATATACATAAATAAAAATAGTAGCAACTAACAAGAAAAGAAACGAAATCTTAGTTGCAGCAAAAATCCTACATAATCTGTTTTAGTTTACAAGAATCTTCAAGTTTAAATAGATTTTCGGAAAATTGAATAGGTTTATAGAAATAAAAGAGAAATATAGAATAAGTAGGGATAGAGTGTAATTTGGAATATGCTTATTGGGTTATCGGTTTACCCAATAACCCAATAAGAAAAAATCGAATTGAACCAATATATAATCCAATAAAAAAATTATAAAATCATTAACAAACCGTTAACCCAATAGCAATAAATTAATAATATTTTTATCAATTCAATTTATTGATCGATTCAATTTTTACACACCCCTACAATACAAGATATAAACCTTAAACATTGTTTTTATTTGTATCTTACTTGTGAATAAATAAAAATAAGAGAGATCCATTTTATTTTATTTTATTTGTTTTCTTCTTTACTTATACTGAACTTTCATGTGAACTTGCTTCATCGATTTTCTGAATTGAATTAATTGAGTATTCCGCATTGATTTTTCTTTTACTTTTGACTAAATAAAAACAAGAGAGATCCATTTCTCTTTTTTGTGTTGTTCTTGTTATTTCCTTTGTTTTCTTTTACTTACCATAATTATTTTTAGAGTCAAATGATATTAATTTTAATGAATATTTCAAAATATTTTTTTTAATCATATAAAAAAATTGCAACTTATACTCCCTCCATCTTTTAGTTAGTCATTTTTCACTTTACACATTACTTAAAAAATTAGAAATGAGATGATTAATTTTACTAATTTACCCTTCATTCCTATAAAATCAGAAATAAGATGATTAATTTTACCAATTTACCCCTCATTCATATTGATGGATATCAAGATCATTTATGGAAAATATGCTCACATTAATTAATTTGTTTAGACTTTTAAAATATATTAATTATACGGGTAAAATTTAAATTTTTTAATTAGTTTTATATTGATTTAATAAGTGGACAAATAAGTTAGAACATATATTGATAGTAAGGAGGTCGGTCAACTACAATGAGACGGAGTAAGTAGTATTGTTTGTATAATTTTTTAATATTAAAATTTTAATTTTAAAATATTAAATAATCTAATTTAATTTATTTTTAAAAAATAGTCAAATGAATTCTCGAAAGCCAAACATGACGGTTACAATAGTTTATCTTAATGTTTAACTTTTGATTTTACAAATAAATTTGAGTTTATATTATGTAGTCATTTAATAAAAGTGATAGTATTAAAAAATTATAATAAATTTTTTTAATTTTATAAATTACATAACTAAATTAAAATAATTATTTTTAATAAGAGGATAAATTAAAACGATACGAAAAATAGCAAACGTCCAAATTTTATATTTGGTCCACTCCTTGGAGAATTAAATACGGGTCAGCATGCACAGTGAATTTTGAAATTAGAGTTTACAATAAAGTTTGCATTAATTGCATGGGGAATCATTAATAATACAAAATATTCACCATATTGCATGACACTTCATCAGGAATCTAATGAAACTTGGAGCATCTTTACCAATATAGGTTGTGGTGAAGTGGATGAACTGCTTTACCCTTAATTAAAGGTCGAGGGTTTGATTCTGGGTATGAAGAAAACTCTATTGGGAGCACTGGCACCTTAATGAATCCTGCAATGAATGATCCGGATTAATCGAGGCTCTAATGCGGACACCAAACACCAAATGAGAAACCAAAAAACGAAACTTGGAGCATCTTTTCACTAGGTCCAACATGATTTAATACATGTAATAAACTTGTTTACAATTGTATTTGTTTTTATTATGATTCAGATGACTGAATTTGAATACATTTCTTTAAATTTAAAATTTAAATGATTAAAATTATTTGTTTTTCAAAATCTAATATGAAAAAGTTATCAATTAGTGAATATAATAAAAATTAATTATATATTAGAAAAATATTTAATTTAATACAATACAATTATTATTTGATTAAAAAAAGAAACTTGTATGTTTGTTAGTGATAGTGGAGATGGTTTATAATGGTGGTGACAGGTGATGGTGGTAATGATTGATGTTAGTGACTAGTAATATTAACGATGATAATTGTGATGCTAGAGATGGTCGTTATTGTAGTGATTGTCATGATGGTGGAGATTGATAGTGGTGGTGCTGGTTGTGATGTGAAGTTGGTTGATCATGTTAATAGCTAGAGGTGTTGATTGTGGTGGCTTAAAAATGTATGCATGATGATCGATGATGTGTTGGTGGTAGTTGGAGGCGTTGTTTGTTGCGATGGTGGAGATGATTGTTAGTAGAGACAGACTGTAGCGATGGCGGTGGTTGATATTGATGGTAGAGGTGGCGACATCGATGACAATGGTGGCAATGGTGATGGCCGAAGAATGTGTAGAGATTGATGATATAGAGGTGGTAGGTAGCGATGACGCTAGCTGTGATAGATGAGTTGGTTGATAGTAGAAATTGATCGATAGTAATTGATGATGGTCATGGCGTTGGTAGTGGTGGTGATAATAGCGGTGAATATAATTAAAATAATGAAGGTGGTAGGTGTGATAGCGGTTGAAAGTAATGGCCGATAGCAATCTTGGTTGTCAGAGAAAGAGTATTAATTGAAATGTATATTTGCTTTTGGTTTACTCTATTTGTGAATCTAATTTGCAAACTCCACCAATTATAAGTCATTATATCATTTAATTAGTCATGTGTAATTTGTAGTGCTGCTTACTCCATGTGCTACTAACGATTTTCATTAAAGGGGTTTAAAATATGAAAAAATAAATACACGAAAAAGTTATAAGGAATTCAACATCTGCTAAATATATATATATATATAAAGATAACTTCAACTATGTATAAGCAGTGTAATTTTTGGTCGAAGTAGGTTCGAATGAATCCCTCGATCCAACCTATCTCCAGCCCTGCTCACAAGGTGGAGCCCAAAGAGGGGGCCCACACTAAAACAGTGTTTTACCCTAAATGTTTACTCAACTGCTGCGCCTCAACACATTTCGAGGAGAACCAACTAGCTCTAAGTTCGAGTGACATTTCACCCCTAACCACAACTCATCCGTTGATTCTTCAACGTCAATCGGTTCGGAACCGACTTCCACTTAGTTTCACCCAAGCTTCATCTTAGTCATGGATAGATCACTCAGGTTCAGATCCATATACAGTGACAATTGCCCTATGAAGACTCACTTTCACTACGGCTCTGGTGGGTTCCCTTAACCAAGCCACTGCCTATAAGTCGCCGGCTCATTCTTCAACAGGCACGCGGTCACAGCCCTACTCCTCCCACTTGCAAACCTTACAACTATTTTTGTGGGTAGAGAGGTTTCTTGTTTTCGATGGATCCTCCGCTCAAAAAAATCATTTTTTTTTTCAAAACGAGTTTGAAAGAAATGCAAGAGAAACCACCTCCATGAACCAACATGAGTTGTGGTATAGCGGTGAGACTACTCCACCCTTAATCAGAGGTTTTGGGTTTGAGCCCTGGATATGTGCAAGATTCAGATTAGTCAGGGCTCCAATGTGGTTACCGGACACCGAGTGGAAAACCAAAAAAAGAAACCACCTCCATGAATATTACATACAATTTCAAATTGTCAAAGGGATACAAGATTAACAAATTGTCAAGTCACTTCAAAATGAACCTAACTTCAAAATAGCTCTAGAAAAATAGAAATAACAAAATGTACCATTTACTTCTTCTTGCCTGCTTTACCTTCTTTTCTTCTAACTATTTCATCAGCATATTTCACTCCTTTACCTTTGTATGGCTCTGGAGGTCTCCATTTTCTTATTGAAGCTGCAAATTGGCCGATGGCCGACTTATCGTAACCACTTACAGTGATTCTGGTGTTTTCTTCAACCTTAACTTGCAGTCCAGCAGGAATTTCCATCCTAACTGGATGTGAAAATCCAAGATTGAGAACTATGTCTTTTCCTTCGAGCGTTGCACGATATCCAACACCTATCAATTGAAGTTTCTTCTCGAACCCTTTGGAGACACCGACCACCATGTTATCGGTGAGAGTCCTGGAGAGTTTGAAGCAGAAAAAAGAGCATCTTCAGAGTAAACACCAAAATATATGCGTCTACGTTGTCATTAGAATTGAATTCCACAACGGTAATGGCCGAAATGTTCGAGATGCATCAAGAAGTTGAAACTAGAGCTGATGGTGTAAGAAACACATTATGGTTTTCGAGATCATACCTTTGTAATCAGAAGATATGTAAAACTGATAACGACCATCAGAGTCATGTAAAATGAAGATTCGTAAGTGATAAGCTAAAAGCTTATGAAAGCCTAAATGTTGGCAATCACTGAACTTCTTCTAGCTTGAGGCGTGTCCATGACGCTATCCTTGAGGATATTTAACCGTATAGGTGTATCCCTCAGGATTCGACAAACTCATCTATAAACTAGTACCAGAAACCACATGCTTCATGGCTAGTATAGCGAAAAATTCTTTCATATTAAAGGTCCTAAAACTCTAGGACGACTAGTTAACGGCTAGCTTGACCATTTCAAGTTAAGGCAAAACAATAAATGATACACGGATAAAAATAAGGGACACTTCTTTTAGAGATACTCAATAATTTCCAACAATCTTCCGCGCATCTCATAAAGAAAATCTATAAAATGAAGAAAGAAAACATATTTTGATGTTTTGCTTGATTTTGAATATAATGGATTCATATGGTGTCTTTGGTTTATGAACTAGATACAGATGAAATAAGATTTAACTTACAGAATAATTGGTTTATAAAATAAGGTTTATAAACCAAAAATTCTAGTTGTAGGTTAAGTTTCTTATTCATGACTCAATACCCTCCCAATTCGTGGTTTTGCGGTAATAGACCATGCGCAGAACCACCTATAAAGGATATGAACAACATTAACGGATCGTTTGGTTGGGAAAGATTATCTCGGGATAATTAATCCCGGATTAGCTATCCCTTATCCCATATACATGGTGGGATAACTAATCTAGGGACTAACTAATACCCCTAACCAACGTGGGATAAAATAATCCTACATTTTATCCCGACAATATTATACCTTATACCTCCCACCAAACGACCCCTAAGAGTATAGCTCAACCTCATTATATGAGTATCTCAAAAGGAATTGTCACTTAGTTATATCCAATTACTTATTATTTTCCCTAAGTTAAACTAGTTGTTAACTAACTGTTGTAGAGTTTAAGGAGCTCTAATATGAAAGAATTAATTTGGCTATACAAGCCATTGAAGCATGCGTCTATAACTCAAAAATAAAGATTTTCTAATTCTCCTCCTATTTTATCTTCCTTCTTTCAAAGTTGAATTTTTTCCCTTGAAATTTGTTGTTTGTGTTCCCAATTTATAACCGAAAGACCTAGTTAAATCTCGGGCAAAATATCCTTAAGGATAATGTCCTCGACATGCCTCAAGCAAATTCCTAGTCTACTTAATTTTCTAATACTACTAAGATAGCTCAATTAGCTAATACAGTATACACTGAGATGCACTTTTAAATTTTTGAGACTTGCAAATGGCCGACTAGCCTCCTGATATTATAGATTTTTTAAATCGCCCTGTTATTGTTACTAGTTGCTACAGTTCAACGGTCTTAACTTTTACTAAATTAAGAGAAGGAAAGTCTACTGGATGACAATCTTCTACCATAATGGAAAAAAAAAAAGGACAGCCCGGTGCACTAAAGCTCCCGCTATGCGCAGGGTCCGCGGAGGGCCCCACCACAAGGGTGTATTGTACGCAGCCTTACCTTTCATTTCTGCCGGAGGCTGTTTCCAAGGCTTGAACCCGTGAACTCTTGGTCGCATGGTAGCAACTTTACCAGTTACTTTAAGGCTCCCCTTCAATCTTATACCATAATGATTCAACAAAATCATTCAGCTACAATATGATTTGTACCTTGACAAAATTGAGTTCCTTTATTATATAGTACAATGAATTTCGACATGACCGATGCCTTTTAACGTAGAAACACTACCACGAGGACGGATATCTGTCCGTTGCTAGCAAGTCCTAGTGGTTCTTCTGTCTATATTCCCTCTTCAGCCCAATTTTTCCTTTCTCATGACTTAGAATCATTAATGCTGCCCTAAGATCTGTTACGTTTGAATTTTTTGGAATTTTAATCTTCTTACGGTGAGAAAGATTGATTCTTTAACATGTTTAAACTAAGCAAAATGAAGTGACTTGTTCTTATGTTGCTCGGTCTCTTCAAAAATGTTGCTCGGTGCATGTCGTTGCAAATTTTGGAAAATCCAATATAGGTGCGACAACATTTTTGGTGAGTCCGAGCAACATACTTCTTCCATATTTACAAGTTTCCTCATAGAAAAAGTAGCATTCTGTTATATCAATTTATGAAGTAACCATTGACACAATGCTATAGCACGTACGATAATCAGCAGTTAAGAGCAAACCAGTAAAGTTTAACAGATATGTCATAACTTAGAATGTTTACCATATGAAAGAAAACCGAAGGAAAAGATCGAGACTACCACGCGATTAAACTGCAGACTACCTGAATAAACCATGCATTTGATTTGCCCGTCTTGTCTCCACGGCTTTTCTGACCCTTAGAATACCTCCATCTTCCTTCTCAAGCTTCACTTCTCGTGGATAAGTTATGGCCATCTCTCCAAGAGGTCCCTTAACTTTCAAATCTTGGCCCTCCATTGTGAGTGTCACATTGGAAGGTACTGCTATTGGTTGCTTACCGATTCTTGATTCTTTACATTCGATCGTCTTCCTCACAAAACCAACACGACGAACAGCAACACTCGATACACGAAACCCATTCAAACTCCCTACAAAAGGAGACCTTAAAGTAGTACTGCATGAAATAAAACAAGAATAAGATGTATGTTTTGGCAAGAAAGCCAACACCAATAACAACCACACTCAAGATATGAATCCCATTCAAACCCGTCAATATACGGAGAACGTAAATAGATAAAACAAGATCAAGTTTTTTATTTTTACGAGAAAACTTGCCAACCTCCAACACCACATCCATTGGCTAACGGGAATGTATAGGTGGTAGGCACAACATTTCTGAGCTCCAGGAGCTTAAGCTAATAAACCCATAAATCATTATACAGCCAAAAATTGAAAAGCAGAGTTACAATAGGCATCACGATAAATAAGAAAAACACCAAATTTCAAATATTTGAATTAACCACTTTCTTATATAAGTAAATATTGGGGTAAAAACCTTAAAGTTCATAGCAAAGATTTATAATCAAAATTAAAGGGCGGAAAAAATGTAATCCACCTCAGTTTGTGAAGTTAAATTAACTAAACTTAGTGTAAGCATGATGTAAATAATTTTTTTTCAAGCAGATAATACACCATTATGTAGTTTTAGGGTCATAATTGTGGAAGAGGCGCACTGCAACAACATAGACAATAATTGACCAAGAAGATAGAAATGCGCTCCTGCCTAATTTCAACATTTCAAGAAACTGAATGAAAATGTAAAATAATACCAAAGTTTCCACTTTCAACAACTAAATCAACAATCTAACTTGTCATAAACATTCGGGACTATCTAAATTTGCCTTATGGCCCTTATCTGTAAAGAAACAGCGACAACTCGAGAGACTAAACCCACCAGGCAATGTTACAATAAAAAGCTATGATGGGAGCATAATAATTAAGCTTTTTTTTCTATCTACACACAAAAAGCTAAAAATACACAAAATTGTTCCTAACAGAGACAAACACTAAGTGATTTCTTTCCATCTGTTCTAACCTTGGTGGACAGAGTTACCTAGTACCTATTGCTGGTGGAAGGTGGCAGGTATCCCGTGGATTTAGTCGAGGTGCGCGCAAGCTCGCCCGGACACCACGGTTATCGAAAAAAAAAACAAAGACAAAAAAATTGCATAAATTGACCAAGAAACTATAAATGTGCAAATACCCAACTCCATCAATTATTTCTTATTGCTCTGAGTTCTATATTTATTGTGTCTTATTCCTTTTCATGTTATGCCATCCATCTTGCTTCTTATTTAATTACGCTTTGGTCTACTTTTCTCTATCTTGAGACGGGGGTCTATCGGAAACAACCTCTACTTCTCTGGAGGTATCGGTATGGACTGCGTACATTCTACCCTCCCCAGACCCCACTTGGTGGGAATACACTGGGTTTGTTGTTGTACCCAATTCCATCTATTCAAGAATCAACATGCTTTCTAAAGCTACAACCTTTATCTTTTTATAAGGACATCCCATAAGCTAAAAGACATAAAATTGAATAAATTGACAAAGAAACTACAAATATCCAAATACCCTATTTCAACAGTTCAAGAATCTAACACAAAAATGTAAAAAACAAGAAGCTAGTAATTAAGTTTTTTACCCTCAACACACAAAAGCTACCAACTTTATTGTATTTATAAGGAACCCCAAGAAACTAAAATGCACCAAAACAACATAAAATTGAATAAATTGACAAAGAAACTACAAATATCCAAATACCCTATTTCAACAGTTCAAGAATCTAACACAAAAATGTAAAAAAACAACAAGCTAATAGTTAAGTTTTTTACCCCCAACACATAAAAGCTACAAACTTTATTGTATTATAAGGAAACCCAAGAAACTAAAATACACAAAACATCATAAAATTGACCAAGAAACTACAAATATCCAATACCCAATTTCAACAATCAACACGCTAATAATTAAGTTTTTTACCCTCAACACTCAAAAGCTACAAACTTTATTGTATTATAAGGAACCCCAAGAAACTAAAATACACAAAACTTCATAAAATTGACCAAGAAATTACAAATATCCAATACCCAATTTCAACAAATCAACAAGCTTTCTAGTCATAACAAAAATGTAAAAAAGCAACAAGCTTTGTATTATCACTAACTGATAAATCAAATAGCTAAATGTACCTAGTATGTAAAGAAGCAGTGAGTGAAGAGCTACTCATTCTTGAATTTGCCTGCAATTTACAAGCTGCTTATCTGGTTTGTTTAGTGGATAGACCCCTTTTGCCTTTGCACATTAATGGGGTATATTGTCAATTTCACCCCTTATCCTACTTTACCTATATGACAAATATTCCCCCCTCTTTTTGCAAAGTTTTCACTTTTCCCCTATTTATCTTTCATTCTTTTTCTTTTGCTAAAAATGATACTGCTAGCGTTAGAGTTTTGTGACTCAAATTCTGTTGATCCGATCCTGAAAAGTTCACAGTATGACTCATGTTTGTGATTTTTTATGGGGCCTATCGACCCGATCTCGGAGCCCACCACCGATTTCATTAGGGGTTCGGGGGCGAACCTCGCGGTATGGACTTATATGTTTTTAGGCCTAAAATTTATTTGTATGCACGTATTATATAAGTGCAATTAGTGGATCGATTTAGGACGTTTTGAAAATACGTCATTCTCCTCATTATATCCTCCATCCATTATAGTGAAATTACTTTGCCTCTGCCCGTGGTTTTTCCCGCAAGGATTTCTACGTAAATCTGCGTGTTCATCTTATTTTTCTTTTGCTTGTGGTATTGCTTATTTTGTCCGATTATAACACTTAGATAAGATTGTAATGTTAGTTTTGAAGAGAAGCCTCGGAGCTACTAGTAAAGTTGTTGTCATGTAACCAGGATCAGGTCACGGGCTCAAGCCTTGAAAATAACCTTTGCCAGAAATGCAAGGTAAGACTGCGTACAATACACCTTTGTGCCGGGATCCCTTCCCGGACCCTGCGCATAGTGGAAGCTTTAGTGCACCGAGTTGTTCTTTTTTTGTAATGTTATTTTTATCCCATATTGAGGCAGAATAGCAATCTCGAGATAACTTATTCACCAACCAAACAAGCCCTTAATCGAATTGAGGATTGAATATCTATCATGTGTTAGAGTTCGAGATTCTGTGGGATTATATTGACTATGCTATTGTTGTTAGTGTTTGGAATTCTTAAATTCACTATAAAAGTTATAACGTGAATTTTTTTTAGTATTATTATAAGGTTCGAGCCAGAGTTATTAAATTTATGATTGATCGACACACATATTTTAGTCCGCTCCATCTCATATTAAGTGAATTGCTCATTATGAAATTTAAAATGTACTAACCAAAATTACGTTTATATCTGTTACATATTTAGACATTTACAACTTAGTCATGTTCATCATCACTCTTTAATGTGCTATAAACAAATATATATCAAAAATAAATAAAGACCACGATATATAGCAAATATTAAAAAAGACTAGACAGACACCACTAAAGGATGCGATTCAGCGGATGGGGCTGCTCCTCCCTTAACCAGAGATCTCGTGTTTGAGCCCTGGATATTGAAAAATTCTTGGTAGGGAGCGATTCTCCCTGAATGGAGCCGTACGCGGCACAAATTCAGATTAATCGGACTCCAATGTGAACACCAAACACCAAATTGAAAAAAAAAAAAAAAAATAGACAGGCATTATTGTGTGTCTAGACATGTACTATTTTTAACTTGACTTTTATATATATATATATCCATATATATAATTAATTAGAACAATCTTAAAAGTACATGGATTTGATACAAAGTATATAGCTCATCTATTACAAGGAAAAAATAAGTAATAGATGTACTAATATTCTTACGAAAAGATCGAATTAAAAATTCTGAAATCGACTCTAATTAATTAATACGACTACAATGACACCTCTATATTGGCTCGTACTATGATCATATCTATTGTAAAAAGTGATATGATAGTGAATGATTGCATGCAGAGGTGGATCTAGCTTTTGAATCAAAGTAGATTGTGACGGTTGTATTTTAATTGGTCGGAGAAAGGGTGAATTTAAAAAAAGAAAGTTCAAACCTTTTTATGTAGTAGTACTATATGTTATATGAGTGTGAACTATAATATATTAATTTTAGGTCATTATAAGAAGTCACAAGCTTCAAATTCTGAATGTGCCTCTGATTGCATGTGTATGGGCGGCGACACGGCCCCTGGTGAGTTCGCGACCGTGCCGCCGCCGCCACGATACATGGATGAGGGTTGTTGCATCTTCATATGGACAATCTCAGCTTGTGCAATTGCTAATTGTTTTTGGAGAAATTCAATTTGGTGTTGTAAAGATGAAATAGTTCCAACACAACCATAAATTGGATCTTTCATTCTTGCATTTGCCTCATACACCATTGAACTCACTGCATCTCCTCTTTGATATTCTGGCAATTCCTGTGGAAATATATTAAAATATGTTAACCAAAATAGATTGATCTGAAATCTGATTCAAATCCAATATGGTACCTATGGGTACATAAGAAATGTACTGAACCGATTCTTTTTAATGAGTACATCGATCTGATCGCAATTTCAAATATACGGTCGTCCGGACTCATATATGGTAAAAGTGATGGCTTGGTTGTCCCCACACCCCCCTTATCATTACTTCATGTTGCTTTCGACTCGAACTATATATATATATATATACATATGTATGTATGTACACACATATATATGTGTATTTCGCGAGAAGAGCTTCTTTTGAGCCTGAATATCATCATTACCTTAAAGTTTGAATATAATACATTAAAATATTTTATTCTTTATGTCTCAATTTTGAACAGAATAATACATTTTTATATTTAAAAACAATTTAACTTTGTCATTTTACACCTAATGATCAAGGAACCATAGTGCTAGTTTTAGAGTCGGCAGAAATCAATAACTTTTCCTCAAACCTTATATATGTTTATGTTTTCTTTAAAAAAAAAAAATCATTTAATATGTAACAATAATCTATTCAGAACTCAATAACTCTAAAAATTATAGTCTAAAATTCATTAACTAAAAATTATGATTCCACCTTAATTTTAAAACCCCAAATTTTAAAACTTCATATATTTTTTTAACGAGTAAAGCATCTAATACCCCCGAACTATGAATAAATTTTCTACACACACTCCAACTTTATAGGGGTCCGATATTCCCTAAATTAAGTTTTAACGTATTTTTGTCATCTTTTTAGCTGACGTGTCACCTTTGACGTGGACTTCTTTTTATGTAATAAAGATGTCACGTCAACACAAAAGGGCGACAAAAATACACTAAAATTGAGTTTAAAGGGGTAACAGAATCCCTGTAAAGTTGGAGTGTGTCGTAGCTAACTTTGACCATAGTTCGAGAGGGTACTGAATGCTTATTATCTCTTTTTTAAACTTCATTTCAAGTCAGATATCGTCACATAAATTGAAACAGATAGATTTAAAAAATGCTTAATTAATTACCTGAAGCATCTTATTGACATTGCTAGCTCCAAAAACTTTATGAACACTTGCAAATTTGTGTGGTTCATCACTTGGAAAATAAGGTGAAAAAACACAATCTTGTGTACATCTTCTTCTTAACAACTTACAAGCTGCACATGGAGAAGTTGCACCTTGTTTTCTACCACCACTCTCTTTCATATCGATATACTTATGCTGGTAGAAAATAATAAGTCTATGTCGATAAAATAGTAGGTATATATCGATAAGACAGTCGATATATACACATGTAAACTAGTCTAAACACCACTTCAACCTAAAATCATTCGTTAAACTATACAAAAATTTCAATTAAAGACAGCTAGATACACTAAACTCTGGCTATTTTAACTTAAAAGTTAAAGGGAAAGAAGGAAAATTTGTTTAAAGAGGGTTAGGAAGATTAGGGGTTTCAGTGTTATATAGATAAAAAGTGGTACAATAAAATCTTTTGTAGGACCTATTAAAGAGAAACTTTAACAAAAACATCTATGTCAAGTATACTACAAAACCCTAAAATTATATTTAAAATTTGGGAACAGAATTACTCGATATACTTATACCGGTAGAAAATAGAAAGTCTCTATTGATCAAATAGCATATATATATATATATATATATATATATATATATATATATATATCGATAGAATAGTCGATATATGCACATGTAAACTAGTCTAAACACCACTTCAACCTAAAATCGTTCGTTAGGCTATACGAAAATTTCAATTAAAGACGACTCGATACACTAAATTCTAGCTATTCTGAATTAAAATTTAAAGGGAAAGAAGGAAAATTTGTTTAAAGGGGATGAGGAAAATTAGGGGTTGAGTGTTATATAAGTAAAAAGTGGGTACAATAAAATCTTTTGTAGGACCTATTAAAGAGAAATTTTAGATATTGGTTAACAAAAACATCTATTTCAAGTAGATCTTTTGTCCCATAATTAAATTATTATTGGGATTTGCTTACCATAAAGTTATTTATGCAATACCATAAAGTTATTTATTCATTCTTCTTTTGGTTAATTACGGTTACCAATCAATCACTAATGAAATGAGGTAAGATTTATAATAAAATTGCAGCTCGATGTAATAAAACTCTCGCTATGCGCGGGGTTCGGGAATAGGTCCCACCATAAGAGCGTATTGTACGCAGCTTTACCGTATATTTCTGCCAGAGGCTGTTTTCAAAGTTTGAATCAGTGACCTCACGTCACATGGCAGCAACTTTACCAGTTACTCCAGAAGTTAGATTTATTGATATCAAAAATTTCATAAACTCAATGAGTAGTTCACAAAGAAATCAAGACATAATATACAATATTTGTAGTATTTAGAATTAATGATGATCAACTCAAAGTGCAATCAAACACTTCTTGACAATCAAATATTGTTGGATTTTCGATCTGATGTGTAGTTGAATTTTCTTAGAGATCTAATATAATTCGAGAAGGTTCACATTATCCTACATTAGAGAAATACGTTGCTCTAAATCTCAAATTATGGGAACAATCCAAAAAGAAAAATGTAAAGATAAACATAATTCCCATATTTTTTATTAAATAAAATCTTGTTACCCAACCATAAAAAGTACTAACATTTATTGCATCTTGAGAAAAAGTAGTTGAGAACTATTATATGCTAGTAAATGTCTTCAACATATCAAATTTGTCAATCAAACTAGTGGATTAATTTGTTAAAGATTTTTAAAGTTAACTAATAATTATGTTGTTGTGAGATGTTTGTACATCAGACTGCCTTTTAATTAGTCGCGTCTTATTATTAGTACCTTGTGAAATTGATTAATTAATGTTAATGAGGTGGAAACACTTGAAAAATTATGAATTAGTCAAGGAATGAACAATATTAATTCAATGAATCATCTCATCATCTTGGAAAATAATTAAAACAAAATTAAGGCTTGTCTATTCATCTATTTCCCTTGTTGCTTTCACTTACTAAATGAGAATTGTAGACTTTGAAAATATAAATTTATTGACATTGACAAATTTAATTAATTTCAAGTGGCATATATATATATACATACATATACATTTATATATATATATATATATGTATGTATATATATATATACATGTATGTATATATATATACATGTATGTATATATGTATCTTTATAGAGAGAGAGATAGAACATACTTACATGAAACTAATGTAAAATCATGTCATTTACAACATTTGTGTATATAAATTAAATCCTATAAATATTATGATATCATTATTTACAGCATGAGTATATTATTATTGTTGCTTAGAAAGTTCATTAAAATTCCTAGATAATTCAATTATGCTACTTTCACTTTATGTCAAGTCATACACACTGTTTAAGAACAAGTTTTAAAAAATAATAATACTTTATTTTAGTGATTTACATCATTATAAAATCCAATCTATGAACGTGCAAACATTTTTACATGTAACAACAAAATGTGTCATATTGATATTGACTTATTGTCCTTTTCTATTAAAACAGTTACAAACGAATCTATAATTGATTTTCTTGTTTAAAAAGTTAATTGCAGCATGCAAATACATTCATCAATGTTTGTGCAGCGCTTTTTGTTTTGTGATATTTCATCATAGGTTGTCGGAACTTGCTTCTTAGCGCAACGTGAAAAGAAAATTTTTCTATTCGGCCCCCCTCTGTCCGAGACATTCGTCAATCTTTGCGTTGTGTAGCTCTTTTTGTTTTGTGTTATGTCATCATAGGTTGTCGAAATTTGCTTCTTAGCGTTATAGTAAGAGAATTTCTCTGTTCAGCTCCCCGCGGATCGAGACATTCATCAATGTTTGTGCAACCCTTTTCTGTTTTGTGTTATTTCATCATAGGCTGTCGGAATTTGCTTCTTAGCTCTACGTGGAAAGAGAATTTCTCTATTCAGCCCCCTCGGCCCAAGATATTCATCAATGTTTGCGTTGCGTAGCTCTTTTTGTTTTGTGTTATGCCATTATAGGTTGTCGGAACTTGCTTCTTAGAGCTACGGGAAAAGAGAATTTCTCTATTCAGCCCCCTCGGGCCGAGACATCCATCAATGTTCGTGTAGCCCTTTTTTGTTTTGTGTTATTTCATCATAGGTTGTCGGAACTTGATTCTTAGCGCTACGTGGAAAGAGAATTTCTCTATTCAGCCTTCCTCGGCCCGAGACATTCATCAATGTTTGCGTAGCCCTTCTCTGTTTTGTGTTATTTTATCATAGGTTGTCGGAACTTGCTTCTTAGCGCTACGTGGAAAGAGAATTTCTCTATTCAGCCCCCCTTGGCCCGAGACATTTTTGTGTAGTCCTTTTTGTTTTGTATTATTTTATCATAGGCTGTCGAAACTTGCTTCTTAGCGTTACGTGGAAAGAGAATTTCTCTATTCAGCACCCTCTTAGCCCGAGACATTCATCAATGTTTGTGTAGCCCTTCTCTGTTTTGTGTTTTTTCATCATAGGTTGTCGGAACTTGCTTCTTAACGCTACGTGGAAAGAGAATTTCTCTATTCAGCCCCCTTGGGCCCGAGACATAATCAATGTTGGTGTAGCCCTTTTTGTTTTGTGTTATTTTATCATAGGTTGTCGAAACTTGTTTCTTAGCGCTATGTGGAAAGAGAATTTCTCTATTTAACCCCCCACCCCCGGCCTGAGACATTCATCAATGCTTGTGTAGCCCTTTTTGTTTTGTGTTATTTCATCATAGGCTGTCGAAACTTACTTCTTAGTGCTACGTGGACAGAGAATTTCTCTATTCAGCCCCCTCGGCCCGAGACATTCATCAATGTTTATTGGATTTAAGGTTGACAATATGTGGCCCAATTAAAGTTAGAACATAAGCCCAATATAGACTGAGCCCATATTTGCAAAGTGGTATAATAGAGAAAACATTTCCTTTTTAAAGTCTTCATTTTGGAAGTGGACCCTATTGCATTTAAGTCCTTTTTTTTCACTAAGCAGAACTTTTTGGTAAGGAGCGTTTTATCGTTTCAATAAGTGGATCGGATGTGCAGAGACGAAGTTCTGATTTGAAGTTTATGATCGTTGAACCGGTCACCAAAGCTATAGCTCGTTTTATTCAATGCATTCAAGAATAAAATATTTATGCATATTTAATGAATTTTCTGATACAAGTATGTGGTCTAAGCAAAAGCCTCGAATTTGTCTTAACTTGTAGGTCGTAACGAATAATGTAGCTTCTCCTTTACTGATGTGAATTCAGCTTAATTCGATCTGTAAGTTTCGAATATCAGATGGTTAAACAAGAAAAAAACACTATATTTTTTAATTTTATGTCCTCTAGATTTTTTAAAAATGTGAAAATTGTGAGATACCTTTGCTAAGAAGTTTTCTATGGTTGAGAAAGTCCTAGCATCAAGTTCTCTCTATATTTAAATGAGTAGTACCTATTTACTCAAAAGATAAAGTAGGTCCCCACATTGAATATTTGGACCCCTTACCCTAGTCCCACCCCCACCCTACGCACCCCTACCCCACCCAAACCAAGATAATATGTTAAGATGGTCATTCTAGTTCTGTGGTAACTAAACAAAAGTCCTTGAAATAGTTGGAAATTAGGAAAGTTTTTTCCATCTGGTCCGGTGGTACGTGGACTAAATTATTGAGATAAGCATTCAGTACCCCCTCGAACTATGGTCAAAGTTGTCACAATACTCTTCAACTTCACACAGGTCCTATTGACCCCTGAACTCACTTTTAGCGCATTTTGTCACCCTTTTGTGTAGACGTGGCACCTTTATTACATATAAATGAGGCTCACATCAATTAAATGTGTCACGTCAGCACAAAAGGTTGACAAAACTACGCTAAAATTGAGTTTAGGAAGGTAATAGAACCCCCGTGAAGTTGGAGTGTGTCGTAACAAATCTGATCATAATTCAGGGCATATTTGATGCTTCGCTCTAAATTATTCTAAAATTATAATTCCTAGACTACTTTTTACTACTTGAGAAATGAGATAAAATAATCCCAACCAGGAGATAAGGAGCGATGTGTCAGGATCAAACTTTGATCAAATTTATACCGTACTTGATAAATGATATAATTTTATCTCAAATTTTATTCTGAAATATGAAGTTTGAAATATCTCATCTTATTCTGCGTACCAAACGAGCCCTTTTAAGGTTAAAAATTTGTTGGTGGATGAGATCATCCATGACATGGTTGTCACTTATAACAAATTTTGGACCACCTTCCACTATGTGTCTGTATGGGATCCAAGAATGTTTTGTTGCATAATATAAACCCCAACTAATATGTGCATACAACTTAGGGGTCGTTTGGTAAAGTGTATAAGAATAATTTTGAATAAGGTGTATTAATAATACTTACATTAATAACACAAGTATTAGTAATGTTGGTATTAGTTATGCAGACATCATTTCTTATACAATATTTAGTTTGATGTATTAAAATTAATATATATTTATTTAATTTTTATAAGAAAGTATAGATTTACGAAAACACCCTTTTTACACATATTTGTCTATTTCAATTCTACATAAAAACAAATAATTTTCTAACATAATTTTTTCTTTTTTAAAAGGAAGAGCTGTTAGCACTAGTGGAGCCTATGCTACTCATATTTGTCTTGTCACCCTTTCTTCTTCTTCTCTACTACTGATAATTCACTGAGCACAATGTTTTTTGCTTTTGAAGCTCTCTGTAGTGAACCAAAATATACAAGCGAGTTTTGTGCCTTTTGTTCCGGTAGGAGACGGCACAAAATGATCTCGGACATCTCCTTCATCCCCTGCTAAAGCAAAAACTGGGAAACTTCTCTTTCTCCGGGACCAGTGCCTTTGCCGGTTGCAACAATATAATAGTGACTGTCATTCGGTATTAACCTTGCTCTTAACCACGGCAACCCCGTCAGAGTAGCCATTCCATATTTCTATTCAATCTTCAATATGTCGGGACAACGATGATTGATTAAGAAGGAAGAAGATGTGGAGAAATGCTGAGAAAGTAGTTGTTATTTTGAGGGGTAACTTTGTAATTTAATAATGTAATGTATGTATTGAAATATGTTATATTACTAATACATAGAAAAGAGGGATATTAGTAATACATAGTCTAATACCAAATGCAGTGTATAATTAATACAAGGCATTAGTTATATATAGATAAAAATAATTGTACCAAACAGTGTATTAATAATATACAAAAATAATGCATGTATTATTTTTGTTAACACACTCTACCAAATGACCCCTTAGTGAAATACCATTACTTTTAACGTTATTTTACTTATTTCGTAAGTCAGAAGTGACACTATCCCTCCTTTTGGACCAAGGCCTACTTTGCGGGCCGATTTGTACCTAAGACATTGTTAGGTGGAAAGTTTGGCTGAGGCAGAACGTACTTGTACGATCAAAAGACAATGAGTTTTTCCCCTCTTTTCGAAGTAATTATTAAGGCAATTTTTAAACATTTTTTTTTTTCTTTCAATATCAACTAATTCATGTCAAGAGACCTATTAATTTCATTTTGAAAAAAGATGATTAATTTGAAAACGGATGTTTGGAATAGGTCACTTTCTTTGAAAAGAAAGGTGACAATATCAATTAATACTTTACATATTAGCATGCCTAATGGCAATTATGAACATTTGCTAACATGCAACAACCCCTTTGAATATTTTTCAAAAATTAAAATTATTTCCCTTTTAACACATTAATGATGGCACTTGACATTCCACTCATTCACAAAGAGTATAGTATCACTTAATTTAACTCTTTAAAAATATCGACGAGTGCATGTCGGATACTGCAAAAGCAGTGCATTTTGAGGAACTTGACACGGATGCAACAACAATTTTGGAGAGTCCAAGTAACATTGCTAATCAACAAAATACTCATAAATACGATGAGTAAAGCATCCAATACCCCCTCGAACTATGACCAAATTTGCTACGACACACTCCAATTTCACAGGGGTCCTATTACCCTCCTAAACTCAATTTTAATGTATTTTTGTAACCCTTTTTAGCTGACGTGATACCTTTGACGTAGGCCCCCATTTTATGTAATAAAGGTGTCACGTCAGCACAAAAGGATGACAAAAATACGAGTTCAAGAGGGCAATAGGACTCCTGTAAAGTTAGTGTGCGTCGTAGGAACTTTAGCCATAGTTCGAGGGGTACTGGATGCTTATCTCTAAATATGACTATTTGCATTGTAATAACACCATTGAAAATGAGAAGAAAAAAGTACTCGCACTCGGTGTTTATGTCAGACTACGTTAAAATAAGCAAATTTTAGAAGGTTGACGCAAAATTATTGGACTTCTGAATGGCAGCAAACACATTTACACATCATAACAAAAGTACCTAACTTCTTACAAAAATAGTCCAAAAAGCAACCTAACTTTCTATTTCCTTTCACAGAACACAACAGGCAAAAAACAATGGACAATGGAAATTTTATGTACAGTTAGGTTATGATGTTAACATCAGATGAATCTGCATTTATCTTTTTTACACACCAAAAAATGGCAACCCATTCTCTTCCTTTTTCAAGTGTCAAAAAGAATACACCTATCTGTTTGCTATTTCCATTGTCAATGCACAACATTGTCCTACCTTTATCATTTTGAATGTAGTCTTCTACTTGTGCGAGCACGTACACTTTGAACGTGTTTCCGATAGTGCCTGAGAACAATTCAAGAAAATGTAGTCATTGTATGTATTGACGCGAGAAATGTGAATAGAAAGAATCCTTTTGTGTTGCACGTTGCTATGTTGCTCGGACTCTCCAAAAATGTTGCAGCATTCGTGTTGGATTAACAAACACCAGTTGATATTTTTGAAGTGTCCGAGCAACATAGGCTCATTGTGATTCCTTTTGGGATATACCTTGACTTGTGTCTCTAGTTCTTTGATGTAGTCAGCTGCAAAGTCCAACATATCCGCCGTGTTTGTTTGCTGCAAAGAAATTGGAATACGAAAACAAGAATAAGAAAGTATAAGAGAAGCGAAATTCCAACTGTATCATATTCTATGTTGCTCGGACTCTCTAGAAATGTTGCTGAACCCGTGTTGGATCCTCCAAAAATGCACGACTTTTGGAGGATCGAACATGCATCCATCAGCCTTTTTGAAGAGTCCGAGCAACATTCAACCGGTAGGTTAAGAATACCTTGTCCATATTGGGAACAAGCTCTTGCAGCTTCCTCATTCTTTCGCTTATCCGTGTTCTTCTTACCTAAGATTAGTAACGATTGAATCAGTACTTGCTTAGTTGCTTAACCTATATTTCCGGGATAAAAAAGACAACTTTATTTAAATCCATGTGTACCCTTTCGGCGATGCTACGAGGATGAGTGGCACAACCTCTCTTTGCTCTGACTTTACAAGGTACTGAATCTTCCAAGAGCTTCTCCATTGCGGATAACTCCGCTGAGGTTTGAGGTAAACTCAAATGAGACAATAGAGTGGGAGGGCAAGCTCGACCTTCACTACTCTGATTAGCAAAGCCATGTATGTATGAGATTAATCAGGCACAAAGACAACGTCAGTAACAACAATAATTACTACGACTACTACAACAACAACAACAACAACAACAACAAACCCAGTGTGTTTCCACATAGTGGGATCTGGGGAGGGTAAGATGTACGCAGTCCATACCACTACCTCCGGAGAAGTAGAAAGGCTACAATAATTAGAGTACTACAACTACTCAATATTTAGACCTGTTTCATTTCAATACAGGTGGTAAAAGAACGACGAATGTGATTAAGAAAAGTACCTGATTATCAGATGCATTTACATTGGTGAATGGCCCGGCTTCATCATCTTCTGGTACTTGTAGGTAATCATCAGTCAAAATTTGTGAATCGTCCCAAGAAGGCATAGGGAAACCTGTCATGTAACTCTCGTCATTTTTATGGCCTTTACCAAAACCTTCATCGCTTTGTCGGCTCTCTTCTATGCTTTTAGCTCCAAGTTCTGAGATTGGAGCTAATAGCCCCGAAGAATTAGGTTGTCCCGATTTTTGACTGCTAAACCTGCTAGGATTGGAAAATGATGCTTGTTCAGCAGCAGCGTTACTACCACTAACCGTTCCATAACTCCCTATGCCTCTCAATGCACCATATTCTGTCAATTACTGAAAATGTTTTAGTAACGTACTCTGACTCTAATGTCAGATCAACAAAATGGAAATAACCACAAACTTCTATTCAGGTTCTTAACCTACTGTTGCACCCTCCCGCTAACAATAAACAATTAACGAGTACTAATTCAGCTATCTCCAATGACTATGAAATGTATACATATGTAAGTTTATTTTCTACGAGCATAGCTTAATAAACTAGAATCGTGGCTCCGTACACCCATTGCAAGATTCAAAATAAACATCCAGATGAATAAGCGAGCTTAGAATGAATCTTTCCGTAAGAGCAGAAACATTCCCTTCATTTGAATGTAGCCTATTAGTCAAGATAATAAGAAAAATCAGTACCAACGATGTTTAACCAAGACAATGCATACCATTTTCAATATTAACTTGTGCGAAGAAACCAGCAGGCGAACTGTTATAACGAGTAAGATTCGAGTTACTAGTACCAACACCAAATCCACCATCCATTTCCGTCTGGTTAAAACGATTTGTATCTACTGAATCTAAATACCGGCAGAAGCTATCCATCGCTAAACTAAAGTCTGTTGCATTTTGATTTTGTTGAGCTTGAGTTTGATAATTCATCTGCGAAGCCAACGAATAATCGCTACTCTGCTGAGTAATTTCTTGTTTCACAGGTGCAATAAACTGTGAATTCATTGGCTGCTGGTGCTGAGCGTCGTGTTCTTGTTTCATAGGAGCTACAACATCAGATCTAACATTCATATTGCTCATGGGATTTTGATTAATTTGTTGAGAATCACTCATTAGGCCATCGGGATTCGAATCTTGAGGACCAATATTAGCTACAAATCTATCAAAAACTTGCTTTATACCATTATTCGAACCGCGAGGATTGAGAAACTGATCAAAGTCGTCTCTTGCATAACCACAATTTCCACCCCCACCAGCAACACCAGCTGGATTATTACTACTCAATAGGCTGGTAAAACAAGAACTTGGCGCGGATCGATATCGAGTTAAACCAGAAGTCATTTGTTGCTTCTGATGACCTCTATGATCCATAATTTTTCCCTTTATTACTAAAACAACTACTACTACTACTACGCCTCAATCTCAAGCAAGTTGACGTCAGCTATCTGAATCCTCACTATCCACGCCGCTCCATTTAAGAATTCTACCTTCACATACACAAAAAGAATGCTTTTTTATTAGGAAAATTAAACAAAAAATAAACTATATGCAGCTCAGATCCACAGCCTAAGGAAACAAACTTTTTAATAATGTGTATATATAGAAAGTAGTACCGACCAACTTTAAATCCTGAATCTGCTTCTATATACAACAAACATCAAAACCATTCTCAATTCTATCCAAAGAATCAAAACCCCAAAGCTAAAAATGCTCTTTCACATCTTGTATCAAACAAAAAGTAAACTTTTCAAGAATTTCATAAACAAAACCCCCAAAAGATCAAATCTTTAACATAGTATATATACCCCAAAAGCTCAAATTTTTAACATAGTGGAGTACCTAAAAAACCAACTATATATAAGCTAAATTTCATGAAAAAGAAAACACATAAAGCTCAAATCTTTAACATAGTAATAGAACAAAACAACAACTACAACAACAACAAATATACACAGTGACATCCCACAAGTAAGGTCTCGGGAGGTAGCGCGGTTGTTTCTAAAAGATCCTCAGCTCAAGTGCAACAAATCCAGGTACAAAGAAGAAGTAAACAGTAAAGAAAATATAGCAAGATAAAAAATAAAAAAAAACTATTTACCACTACCTTGGCGAGATAGAGAGGCTGTTTTCGAAAGACCTCGACTCAAGTGCAGCAAATCCAAGTACAACGAAGAAAGAAACAGTAAAAAAAATATAGCAAGATAATAAAGAAAAAACCAACAACAACAATTATGTAGGCAAAATTTCAAGAAAAGGAAAAGACCCTACTAAAATTCAAGAATCAAGAAACATATATGCATATACAAAATAGTCATAAAATTATAGCTAACTAAAATTGAACTAAAAGTAACTAAAACAAGATAACAATGAAGAAAATATAGCAAGATAACCACACACAAAAAAAAAAGTTATGTAGGCAAAATTTCAAGAAAAGGAAAAGACCCCACTAAAATTCAAGAATCAAGAATCAAATATACATATACAAACAAGTAATAAAATTATGTAGCTAAAAAAAATGAAAGTGAACTAAAAAGTAACTAAAACAAGAACCATTTAAGTTTGTGAAAAAAGGGATAGGCCAATATATATATATATATATATATATAAACAGATTCTTGAAATAAGAAAAATACAAATAGCAAAAAAACACAGTATACTAAAAGCAATATGAGTATTGTTTTTTACTTTTTTTTTTTGCTTAATAAGGTACTAGGAAGTGGTGACAATAAGAGGAAGAAGAAAATATACCTTGTTGGGGATGCGGTAGGTTGGATGGGTGGGGTGGGTGTGCGTGGGCGTGGGGGAGGTGGCAGTAGGGGGGGAGTGCAGAACCAATAAGAAGTGCAGCAACAGAGAGATATGGGGTGTTGTTATTTTTGTTATGTTCTATTTTTAGCACTATATATGATCAGTATTTATTACTCTCTCCGTGTCATTTTATGTTGTTATAATTTGATCGAGCACGTAAAATAAAAAATACTTAATTATCGAATAAGTAAAGATACATTTTTTTTAGATGAACAAAAAACAATAGCGATACATAAAATGAGACGGAGGAAGTACTTTAGCATCCTGTCCTAACTTATATGATATGTATGATGAGTATTTATTACCTCTTTGGTATAATTTATACGATATAATTTGACTGAAAATGGATATAAAAGATGCAAAAAAAAAATTAAAAAAAAAAATTTAAATTCTATGGTGTTTGTGCAATCGTAAACCATCTCATTAATTAATAGTGAAATTGGTAGTTTAAAGTTACATTGTTAGTAAATACATATAAATGCGTCATTTTTTTATACCGACTAAAAGGGAAAGTATATCATAAAAATTATGACAAAGAAAGTGTATTATTTGTTTTTACTATATTTAGTTGTAACATTATGTAATTAATTTGAGAGTCTTTGTTGTCGTGGAGTGAGTAGGATTCCTTACTCTTTGTGAATTATAAAAAAATCGTATGACTAAATGTTTGTGATAAATAAAAATAATAATAATATATTCAGTATAATTTGACTCAATGAGATTTAGAGAAAGTAGAGTATAACAAAAGTTAGAGGTAGAGAAGTTATTTGCGGAAGAACAAGTTGTGATTGAAGAGGAAAAAATATTTATTTCTTCAAATAATGATAGTAGTAATATAGAAAAAGAAATTGGAGAATATTTGATATAAACAATTTTGTATGTGCACAATTTTGGACCACATTTTAGTTGATCCCTAAGCCCTTAAAAAGGAAAAGCAAGAAAGAAATCTATCCTCTTTATTTTGGGAAATTGTTTTGATTGAATGTATTTGAAAGAATTGACAAATCTAGAAATTTCAACACAAAAAGCAATTGAAAATTACAATTAAATTTTAGAGAAATTTATTTAGAAGAAATATCTAAAGTATATCCAAAAAAAAAAGTTTTTTTATTTTTGCAAAATCATGCTACATCTGAAATATTGTACTAGAACTAAGAACAAACAATAACATACCTAATATACGCATATTAAATATAGGTCAAAGTCATCGATAGGCACTCAAACTTATTTTGAAAATTTACTTAGACCCCTCAACTATGGCTTGTACCTATTAGGCCCCTAAACCTCCCTAATTTTGATCATCTTTTTTGCCTACATGGCACTGCGCGTGTTTTCCACTAACTAGGGGCGCGTGAAGCACAATTTTTGACTAAATAACAAATAACAACATGCCAAATGGCACTGAGAGCCCCAAAAAAAATTAATAAAACAAGTTTTTTAAAAATAATCTCTTTCTCTTCCTGATACAAATCAGTCCACCAAGATGTCAAAACAGTCCACAAAAGGTGAGAAGAACAAGCAACACAAAGAGATAAAAGATGACAAACACAAAAACACATGGATTTGCAAAATAATGAAAGGATAGATAGTGAGACCAAGATTAAGAATCAAGTATATTTCAACATTAACCCCTAATGAATGTAATAATCAAAACCACACTCTTACGGTGACCGCCAAGGTAATCGACTCACCTCAAGATCCACCATTTCCAAGCAAACAACAATATTGTCTTTTCCAAGCTCTATACTAAGGATGACTTTTCCAAGTCCTAACTAAGACTATACTAAGGTGGTCTACTCTCAAGAGAAATAATTTCAAGTGTTTCAATCTTTCATCATTCAACAACTAAAGAGAAAAGACCTAATAAGAGACTATATATAGCCTAGCTTTTTACATAGTATAATGGACCAAAATACCCTAAATGAAAGGGGAGGTCATGGGTTGTTTCTTTAACATGTGCAATCTCCAATATACCCTTAATGAAGGGTGCTTCTTCAATGCTCCAAAATCATGGGGTCACGTTTCAAAACTTGTAGTCTCGAATTGACATCAAATGTAAGCTCCCACGCAATCTTTCATACATGGGTTTGTTTAATGACTTGCTCAAAACGGGTCCTCTATGCATGTTCTCGTATTCTCGAGGTGACCAAGTCTTGAGCCTTTACGTGTTGGCCTCTAAAGATGTCATCAAAAGATTAGATGGTCATTTATCCCGTATCACTTCCTCTTTCTTTTTCATTTTCTTTTTAAATAATGTTTTCTCTCTCCTCTTCATAATTTTTTTTCTTATAGCTATTTCTTTGCTATTTCTTAAGCTCTTTCTTTCTCTTCCACTTCTTACTATTTCTTTCTCATTTTCCTTTTAAATAATTTTTTCTTTTTCTCCTCTTCATATTACAATTATCTCCGCCACCACTCCACACCAAATATTTACGATCTTACTTCTCGTGATAAGTTTCATTGAAATTGAAATTTTTTATTTTGGGTATTGAACTTGTGATGAAATAAGTGTGATAAATTAGATAAGATTTGTTGAAAAAATTTCTTTGGAACTGAAAATTTGCTGAAATTAGTTTTAAAATATCGAAATTTGGGAATTTTTTGACGAAATTGGTGTGGAAATTTGGGGAATTGAAGTCATGAGCTGTTTCTATTGAAATGTTGAAAATTTGGATGTGAAATTTAGTGAAAAGATTCAAACTTCAGGAAAATATAAAGTGAATTTTTGATAAGTTTTGATGTATTTTTTATTGAATTGGTATTATGAGACTCGTGTTGTGAGAAGAAGTTTTTGATAATTTTGAGCTGATTTTGTTGAAGTGTGTCAAGATTTGGAGGTGAATTTGATGCCTTTTTTGTTAGATTGGTATTACCAGATTCCTGTAGTCAGACGTTTCTGATATTTTTGAGCTGATTTAGTTGAGGTTTAGGTGAATTTGGTGCATTTTTTGTTATATTGGCATTACCAGATTAGTGTGGGGAAGGAGGGGGAGGGGGGTTTGAAGAAAACGACAACTGGGGGTGGTTTTTTTTTTTAAAAAAATTAAGAAATTATTATTAAATAAATAATTAAATGAACAAATTAGCAATTTCATCATATAATTATTATTTTTGCCATGTGTTTTTTTTGAATTGGTTAATTTTTTCACGTCATCGCGTGTGTGTTACACACACTTGAGATTTTAGCTGATTGACAAATAAGGCCTAATTGGATCAAAATTCGGAGGGTTTAGGGGCTTGCTAGGTACAGACCATACTTGACGGGTCTAAGTAAATTTTCGAAAGAAGTTTGAGTGTCTGTCGATGACTTTGACCTTAAATATAAAATGTGTAAAGCAAATACATTAGTTAAGAAGTCATACTGAAAACAATAAATGAGCTACAGTATAGTAGCAACAACAAATAATGCAATAGTCAAAGCGAAAAAAATAATATTGTATAATACTAAAATCAAAGAATAAAATAATAGAAAGATAATAATTACAATATCGATAAGGATCATACAAAGCGCAACTACCTACTAACCTTCTATCATCGTTATCTTCATCTTCATAAAAAATAAAGATGCTTTGTTTTTTTTTTTTTTATAAAAGTGATTAACTTCATAATTAAAAAATTGATCTGTCTAGGCCACAAAGTACACAGGTGTATACTATGTGATTGGCTAAAATAAAAAAATCATATTTACGTAATATTTAATTAATCTGTGCTAAATAAATAAACACTTCTTAGTCCATTACTAATTACAAGGTAGATTTGGTAATCTATTAAAATAATATAAAGTATGATAATGACAACTATAGTATAAATTAACCTCCTTTAATATCGGAGATTAGAGTTGGAAGTAAGCTACTTTTTTTGAAAATTAATATATGGTTTTGTCTTTATTTGGCATGTTAATTAACACTAGTTAATAATATACTTTATTGAATTATTGTTTGGATCCAAATGGTTATTAGTTGGCTGATAAGCTTATAAGTTATGAAGAGCTATTCAAAATTTAAAATTTATAGATTCAACAATAATCTAGAATTCAAGGATATCGTTTAGTTGTCAATGATGATGTGGATTGAACACCGTAGAATATTACGTTCAATCACACTAGGTGATTTCTTCCCATGATCTATTTGTTTCAACCCATGCGAACATCGCTACCTATTGCTTCTTGTTAGTGGGAGACAACAGGTATTCCGTGAAATTAATTGAGGTATGCACAAATAGACCCGAACACGAAAGATAGTTTTATTCAGATACTCTTTATATAGTTGTCCTTCACCGTAAAATCTCACGTTCAATCACAATAGGTGATTTCTTTCTATGACCTATCTGTTTCAACCCTAGTGAACATCGCTACCTAATGTCTATTGTTAGTGGAAGACAACATGTTTCCCGTGAAATTAATCGAGGTATGCACAAATAAACCCAATCACGAAAGATATTTGTGTTCAGCTACTCTTTAATTATATAGTTGCTGTTATTCATCGTGAAATCTCGCGTTCAATCGCACTAGGTGATTTCTTCCTATGACCTATCTATTTCAACCCCAGTGAACATAGCTACTAAGTGCCTATTGTTAGTGAGAGAAAACAAATATCTCATGAAATTAATTGAGGTACGCATAAACGGATTCGAACACGAAAGACAGTTTTGTTCGGCTACTCTTTATGTAGTTGTTGTCCTTCACCGTGAAATCTCACGTTCAATCACACTAGGTCATTTCTTCATACAACCTATCCGTTTCAACCCCAGTGAACATCGCTACTTAATATCTATTGTTAGTGGGAGACAACAAAAACCTCATAAAATTAATTAAGGTACGCACAAACGAACACAAACGCGAAATATATTTTTGTTCAACTACTCTTTATTTTTGTTGACATTTACACCCTATAGAGAGCTTGACTTTTGATTTTTTTTTTTTGTTTTTAATTTTAGTAGTAGTTTGACTATTTTGCCCAACATTAAATGTTTTACTAACATAAATATATATAATTAGATTGGAATTGGCCAATGCCAATACTAAAAAAAATTTTAACCCAATATTATATATCTGTTATCAGTATCGGATGCAAAATTTTTATTAAGAAAGTTCAACATCCTTATAATTTTCATTCACTTTATTGACGACTAAATTTTATATTTTTGTGATTTATTTTTATTGAACTAGAGGGGAATATTCAAAAATATAAAAGCAACAAACATACAAAATTAAATATTTTGTTAACAAAAAGCAACAGCTACCAACCTACACTGATCATGAGTCATGATAATAAATAATAATCATACATATGTAGGGTATATATGTTGAAATTAATTAAGTAATATATTAGTCAAATTAATAGCTGTGTTTTTTTGTTTTGTTAGGAATTTCACTAAATTAATTGACGATTCGCTGTTTTCTAAATCCTTATGTAAAAAAATATTTTCAATAAACATGTGAATTAGGAAATATTAGTGAGGAAATATGAAGACTTTAATATACCTATTATTAAAATTTGTTTGATACTACTTGTGTAAATAAATAAAAATTTCTGAGCCGAGATTTATCAAAAATAATCTATACTTTATGAAAATATATCGAATATATAATGCAAATATATTTTCTGAAAATATATTATTGGAACACCTACGTGTAAGGTTATGTTATAAAAATGACAATTCATGAAATAAGAGTGAGATGGAAGTTAAAAATACATAATTAATCTACCTAATACCCAAAATTAAATATGAGTGTTTCAAATTATTGTTCTTTTCCCTTTTCGAAAGAAGTGTTTCGCCAGCCTTGGGTATGGAAAATCATTGGTAGGGAGCGCTAACCCCCGAATGGACTCTATTCGGCGTGAATTCGGATTAATCGGACTCCAATCAGGATACCGGACACAGGATGAAAAATCTCTAAAAAAAAAGTATTTCGAATTATAATGTGATGGTGACTGAGTTGGCTGAGCAGTATTTCCTAAACGAAAGTTCTTGGATATGAAACCCTTTGCATGTTTTCTCGGACACGCTCGTGGCACATTTAGGAATCACTTTGTTCGATATGTCTTGATTGCCTAACTAATGATATCGATTACTATAGTGTGTTTGAAATCTGCCTTTCCATTTTTCGCTTTATTTCACTCGTTTCATTTAATAGGTGGAGTGTCCGGTCATTCTCGTGTCTCCCCATTTCTCTAGTTCTCATTTCTCATATGCGCTTTGCACTCTTGACTTGATTAACAACATCAAGCGGGAATCAAACCTCTCTCGTTTCTATGATAACTCTAATCCATTTGATATCTGCTACCCTTCCCTCATTCTCCTGACGTTGTTATAGTAGTAACAACCGCAAACGTAAGAAGCAGTTCTTTTACGGAAAATTGAAAACGTCAAAGTAAATTGTGTTTTTATAAATAACTAGAAAGATAAGACGTTAGTGGACCGATGTAACACCCCAACTTAGGATAAGAAGTCCCACATCGACAAAACATAAGAGGGATGTTGGGTATATAAGTAAGCAAACCTTACTTCCTAGTGACGTGTTTTAAAGCCGTGCGGGTCTGGGTCTAAAGCTGGCAATATCACTAATGGGTTGGACCGTTATAGGGGTCTCTCGGGCCTTCGTAGTTCCGGATGCCCTTCGCGGCCAAGGTCTCGGCTCGGGTCGTGACAAGAATGGTATCAGAGTCTCTCTTGTGTCAGCCCTGTCGATGTGGGCCATAGTGACGTGTTTTAAAGTTGTGCGGGTCTGAGCCCAAAGAGGACAATATCACTAGTGGGTTGGGCCGTTACAGGGGTCTCTCGGGCCTTCATGATTCGGGATGTCCATCGCGGCCAGGGTCTCGGCTCAAATCGTGACAACCGACTAATTATTTTTAAAAAAAAATAAAGAAAGACTAATAGCAATGAGAAAGACTAATTGCAATGAGACATTAAAGTACCTTATGTGAGGTCCCTATCAACATTAAAATCCAAAAAATTAAACAACCTGTGATGGAACATGACACATTTTTTTGTGTTGGATTTAGGAGTAATATTTTTGTGAACAAGATCTTTTTATGGTTCATAAATATTTTTAACATATCAAAAAAAATAATGAAAAATAGTACTTTTATATTTAACGATAAAGTTAACTTTTAAAATTAAAAAATATCTTTTGATGAATAAATTACAACCCACAACATGTTTCACGTGAAACAAAGGGAAAAATATATAATCGTTAATCTTTTCATGCTCGTTCCAAGCTCGAAGTATCATTTGTACAAATACTACAAAAGTCTCAGTGGACGGCGATCGTAATTATAACAGTCCTAAGATAGTGAAATTCTTTGTCGAGTAAGTTTCGACTGAGATAATACACCAGATAAATTTAATTTTACTTTTTGAATTTATTTTTTTATTTACGAAATAACTTTACTAGTAGGTGATTTCTTTCGATATCTAAATTTTAATGGATATATTTTTTCGATATCTGTACTGTTAGTCGAACATACAAATACTCATAATAGGTCGCATGCAAATTGACTCCAACATCAGCATCACTTTTTTTTATCAACAAATTGGGGATGTAACAAATACGCATGATCAAGTCACACGCAAACTAACTCCGACATCATCATTTTAAAAAAAAAAAAGTGTTAGATCAACAAAATAGGACTAAAACTTTCCAAAATATAATAAAATTTGTGATTCATTTCCTTATTCATATATTATATTATATTATATTGTTATTGCATATATATATATATATATTATATTGTTTGAGTCAAAATTCTAATGTAATGGCTAGCAATTAAAGAGAAAAATCTCCTTCCTAAATTGTGGCCAAAAATCAATAATGCAAAGATCTTTCTACTTTTGGAATTTATCCCCACCAAATCTATTTGCTTTATATTTATAGCAACATATAAGAGACATTAGAATGGTCTTAAAAGAAAGCCGGTGCACTTAAGCTTCCGCTATGCGTGAGTACCGAGAAGAGCCGAATAATAAGCGCGCGAATCCCAAGAAGAGTCGAACCATAAGGGCACGAGTTCCAAGAAGACTGAACCATAAAGGCGCGAGTCTCGAGAAGACCGAACCATAAGGGCATGAGTTCCGACAAGAGTCGAACCATAAGGGCGCGCGTCCCGAGAAGAGCTGAACCAGAAGGGCGCGAGTCCCGAGAAGAGCCGAATCATAAGGGTGCGAGTGCTAAGAAGAGCCAAACCATTAGGGCGTGCATCCCGAGAAGAGCCGAACCATAAGGATTGATTATACACAATCTTACCTTGCGTTTCTGCAAAGTCGCTAGAATGGACTTATTTTCTAATAATGAGCTACCCGATCTTAAAGCTCTACAAATTGGGCTTGTTCCATAAAACCAAAAGGTAAGAATTCTCACTAGATATCCTATTTGGACATCGCTATTTAACCGGTACCTACTTCAGACATGTGGCATCTGAAGTTATAAGTTGAAACGCCTGAAGTTCAAGCGAGAATGGCTAAACTTCGATCATCTGCATGAGCTTTAGGCAAGAAAATGGCTTCAATTCAACGACATCTCGTTGAAATTCAAGCAAAAATAGCTAAACTTCGGCCATAAGAAGCTAGGCTTCATCAGACACTGCAAGTTGTTCTGAAGTCACTCGACTTGCAAAGTTTCACACGCTATCAATAAGACTTAAATGGTGGTCCCAAAACCGGGCATCTGTGCACGACCAACTAAATGTTACAGATGACACAAAAAAAGAAAATGTAGATCAAGAAGGGCAGCCCGGTGCACTAAAGCTCCCACTATGCGCAAGGTCCGGGGAAGGGCCCCACCACAAGGGTGTACTGTACGTAGCCTTACCTTGCATTTCTGCCAGAGGCTGTTTCCAAGACTTGAACCCACTATGCGCAAGGTCCGGGGAAGGACCCTACCACAAGGGTATATTGTACGCAGCCTTACCTTGCATTTCTGCCAGAGGCTGTTTCCAAGGCTTGAACCCGTGGCCTCTTGGTTACATGACAACAACTTTACCAGTTACTCCAACTTTACGCTTATGTAGAATACAAAACCAGAGTTTTTGTGGCAAAAAGGAGCTAAATTCATCAACTACTGATACAAATATAGATGTTACAGTTCACCAACACCAAATATGAAGTAGCTGAGCATTTTATTTTGAGTATGATACATGAAATACTTTACGATACTTGCATCGACTGACCGTAAATAGGATGAACATTTCATTTATTGATTACAGCATAGCCAGGAACACAGGTCGAAAATATGAAGAATAAGTCGATTAAGCTGCAAAGAAATATATGCAGATAGAACCATATGAAATAATCTCCAGCAATCGGCAGGGTTCAAAGAAATCAGGTTAAAAATGTAACAATGACCTCAAATAGCTATACTTACTATTTCCGACAACCTTCAAATTTGAACTGCAAATCTAAGACTATGTATACTTCCTCCTCGAACTGTTTCTTCCGATAATAAGAAAGTACCTGCACAAACCTTTAGTCGAAAATTCTCTCCCCGGTTGATAGTACTAGAAATACAAAAGAACTGAATATGCAGAGCAGCCCCGGAATAGAGAACACTGATGTCCAGCTTTCTGGACTTGTAAGATCCAACTGGGCGTTTTTAGCAGCTTCTAGCAGTCGACCAGTGAGATCAACACCAACGATGCCAGCTAGTGTACCAGCTGTATTCGAAACTCCCATAATGATTCCAGCATACCGTGGAGCAATATCCATGTGATTAACGGCAAAACCTGCTCTTCCTAATGCCAAGAAACCAAGAGCCACGGAGGAACAGAATAGAGTCCCGTCAGGTGTTCTGAAGTACGGAAGAGCCATCAGTGCAACAGAAGCTACGATGAAACCCACTGTGTTTAGAAGTTTTCTGGTTTTAGTTATAGACAAGATTTTCCTCGTGACGAAGTGATCGGCAATCACTCCACCAATATTTGAGAATATAAACATGTTAAGGTAAGGCATCATCTTGGAAGAGCCCATTTCTTGAAGGCTGATCTGGAGACCCAATTCAAAGTACGTAGGAAGCCAGTTCATGAGCACGTAAAGAGCATAATGAAAGGTGAAATTATTCACAACAATTGCCCAAACTGGTAAGCTCGTGACAATTCGCTTCCACGGGATTGTTGGAGTTCTGGTGGAATGTACTCCACTCTCAAATTTCAATTTTGAACTCCCTTTGAGGGGCAGCAAGGATTCCCCAAAGCCCGACGCAGTTGCTTTTGGATGCTCAGAACGAGGTGGATCAACCGCATAACTGAACCAAAGTAAAGTCCACATCGCACCTAAAGCTGCTTCAGCAAAAAATACAGATTGAGGACCCCAATACTTCACCAGACTAGGAAGCATAAGCATTCCCATAGATGCACCTAAGTACATTCCAGAAGTTGTAAAGGAAACAGATCTCGATCTTTCATGCGGCGGTACCCACTGTGCGAGGACAGTGTGGATGGACGGAAAAATGAAACCTTGGGCCACACCAACGAGCAAGCGGGCTATTACCAGCACAATTGTTTGGTTGGGGTCAAGTGGTACAAAAAAGCATGTCAAAGACCACAAGAGAAAAGAAAGGAGAAGGACACGCCGTCCACCAATTTTTTGAGCTGCCCAACCACCAGGTACTTGTGAGCATGCATATCCATAGTAAAAGGTCGATAAAATCACACCTTTGCTACTCTGATTTACTTCTGCAGCATCAGCAGCAGCAGTATACGCAATAGAGAAGCCCACACGCTCTATGTAGCAGACAGAAGTGCAGATGAACGTCAGAAATACAATTAAATAGCGCTTTGGAAATCGACTGCTGCCCATTATTTGCTAGTTTGTAAATGCAAGCCATACACTAGACAGCTTGAACTTCTGTTGAAGTAATCCACTAAACAGCAATGTTGTTTAGCAGGCTGAAAATAGTAGACAGAAAAAAAAGAGTCAGATCAAAATATTCAGCCGATTTTAGTAAATTTAACAATATCAAAATCAAACATTTATGATAAAAGCAGACAAAAGCAACTCAAAGAGATTCCAAACATGGGAATACTAAAAACAATGGAGAAAAGATGAGAAGGCAAGAAAATGCAGCTGAAAACAAATTGTATAACTCATATCTAGCATTTCAACTCAACAATATCGCTTCACGGAAATAACTTTTTCTGCAAAAATTTAGACTTTCAGTTACTAAGAATCGAAGACAACATTGTACAGATATTACTAGCAGTTGACAGAGTTCTGAATGATGCTAATTATTTTAAGTAGCCTTTCCTCGGAGCTTCTGCTTTTTACAAAAACTTCCCATATGACTAATGGACAGAGGCAGATTTGATCATTTTATAGTAGGACGTCATCCTTATTTCCAAACAACAACATACCCAGTGTATTCCCACAATCATCCTTATCTCCCGAAAAAGAAAAAAAACAATTTTAAAAACTAGGGGAACGTCATAGAGAATTGGCTGTCTCAAGAAGATAACTAGTACAAAAAGTCACACCTGCTAATCTAAAATTATTTCAACCATATCTTTAGCGTTGTTAGAGATCGCTTCATTATAACGCCAAATTAGTTCCCTAAGTTTCATCAAATTTGAATTCTCCTGCTCAAAATTTCAAACCATTCTTTAAGGTACGGTCTTTATTCATATGGTTCTAGGCTTCCAGCACCAAGACATTGCTGAAGAGTAATACCGTCAAAATATTACAATGCAGCTCAATTTTGCAGCATACATCTCCACAAAATTACACCATGTAGCCCAGTTACTCACATATTCAAACTTCAAAATCCGGATGGAACTAGCTTTTCCCTTCGAAATACCTCAAATTCCTTTCCATCGAGATAGTCCAATATACAAAGCCAGGGTTCATTCTCCATATAAGTTCAGCTTCTTGTTTCCTTTGAAGAACATCCAGCTGTTCCTTTTTCTTTTATGGTTGCTCGGATGATCCATTCGATTCCAAAAGCGTCAAGAAAGCGATGCCATGGGCTCAAAACTTCAAAGTTCTCACTTCTCTCAATTAAACACGCAGTTTATAAACCAAACCAGCCCAAAATTATTTTACAAAATCGACGTTGGCCTATCTCAATCCTAAAATCTAAACTTATCTAGTAAGGATTGTCAAAAGAGATCATATGGTGAGACAACATCTCGTTCCTTTCGCCAATATGAGACACTCTTAACATCGCTTGCATGCCCTGGACTTGATATAGAAGCCCAACATTGTGAAACACAATAAAATGGAAGGGTGGATCTTGCGTTTAACTCAACTCCAAAATTTAGCTCAAGACGTAAGGTTTATCAAAACCATATACGGAGAAAGCAACATATTCCTTCAACTACTTTTTCTTAAGCAAGAGTCACTAAGTTCTACACCAGACTTTCTCTACATCCTTATTTTGTGAGCCACTACGTTATTCTAGATATCTATGCCTTGGGAAAGTTAAGCGCTTATTGATAATGTTCAATAGCCATCAGTATTCCAAAAGCAACGTGACTGAGTCTACTAAGCTTTGGTTTTCTGGTAGTCGGCCCATAATGCCTCCCTTCATTTGCTTCCCTCTTTTCGCTCAGAAATGCCTAATGTCTATTATTTCGTACTAGAAACTAATCGCCATAAGCTCACCATTCGTGTCTCAACCAACATGGGACACCCTAACAAGAATCTATCCCCCATTTCCATCATCATGTGAGAATCAAGAAACAATTTTTTGTTGTCAAGTCTTACCAATATCAATCCATTCAGCTATATAAATCATGTGGAGCTCTTAAATTCCAATAAACAATTTGTCTATTAAGAAAAAAAGAAAAGAAAGTGAAACAATGAAAAAGATTTGATATAGTAGCCCAATATTGTGGAACACAACAATGGGAACAGTCTTGGCTCTCCCGCGTCTAACTCAACCCCAAAATTTAACTCGCGAGTTAAGGATCTCAAACACCATATTACTTCAACTAATGTAGGACACTCTAACAAGAATCTAATTGCCATTCCCATTTCCAGCATCATGTAGGAATAACAACGACAACATACCCAGTGTAATCCCACAGAGTAGGATCTGGGGAGGGTAGAGAGTATGCCAACCTTACCATTACTTGGACATAAAGTGGTTGTTTTCGATAGATCCTCGGCTCAAGGGGAAAAAACAGTCCAACCAGCATAGGAAAATACTATAGTCAACCTGACGCTAGTAACCAAACTCAAAGGAAAAGAAACTACAAGAGTAATACTACGGCTAACAGCACGGAAGGATAAGCAAGACAACGCTCAACTGTCTAACCAACCTTCTATCTTAATTCGTCCCCTCCATAACCTCCTACCTAAGGTCATGTCCTCGGTAAGCTGATAACTTTTTTGTCTTCAAGACTCATCAATATCAATCAATTCAGCTATATGAATCCACTGCTAAACTATTTGTCCTATTTAAAGCAATAAAATGAAGTAATTAAACAAGAACAGAAAGTGAAACAATTTTAAAGATCCCATCTTTACTAACCAACATTCAATAGGTCAACTAAAGTCCCCCAACCACATCTTACAACAACCTTAAAATCTATGAAAAAGAACCTTAAAATCTGTGAAAAAGGAACCCCATTTTACAACAACCTTAAAATCTATGAAAAAGGAACCCCATTTAATATAATTAAACAGAAATTCACAATACCCCACAAGCTTAAAACACACAGAAAAAAGAAATTACTTACCACAAATCAGAAGAAACTTGATACATTTGGTATTTTTCAAGAATATGAAACACCCCACTGAAACTGAAAATCAAGAAATCACTCACTTTATTATTAATTCAAGCAGCATTTTGAAGAGGGGGTGGGGTGGGGAAGAAGAGGACTGTACTGGGGGTAGGTATAGAGGGGGTATATAGGTGCGGGGGGGGGGGGGGGGTTAAGTGTCAGGTTCCTAAGCGTTGACAATAAAGTGGGAGGTTTTAGGATTTTAGGACTCTTTATTTTATTTTTTAAATTTTATTTTTAAATTATTATTATTATATAGGGTGAATAAAAGTATTTGTCTCGAGAAAGAATTCTTGAATTTTGTGTGTTTTCTGGGTTTGGAAAGGCGTGGATTTTTAAGAACGAGAATTATATGATATTTCGTTGGAAATTTTTTATGATGATTATTTAGGTTTGAAATGTATTTTAATGTCGGAAAGTTGAATAGGATGACGCTTATTATAGGAGAACGAAAAGAGAAAATGGGAAAGGTTTAGGAGTTTTAGGACTTTTTTTCCTTTTTAATTTTCTTATTACTATTTATATAGGGTGAATAAAAGTGTTTGTTTTGGAGAGGAATTGTAGAATTTTGTTTGTTCCGTGAGTTTGGAAAAGCGTGGATTTTGAAGAACGAGAATCATATGGTATGTTTGTTGGGAATTTCTTATGATTATTATTTAAATTTGAAATGTATCTTTACGCCTGAAAATTGAATAGGATGACCCTTATTACGGAGAAACGAAAAGAGAAAATGGTGGAGGTGATCTTTATATTGTCATGTGATAAATGAGGCTTAGAACAAATTGAAAAGGGTGAAATTACTCATTTTATTTTGTTCTTTGGTTGATAGTTTGGCTCAATTATTAATAGGCATAATCTTAAACTTGACACCAAATTATAACATTGACCTTAAACTTTGATAGTGCATAAATAGGACTTTTAACTATTCAAAACCAGAACAAATAAACACCCCGATCCTATGTGGAAAATTACGTGTTGTACACGCAAAATGACGCGCATCCGAGTTGGAATTGAAGGATTTTTCGGTTCAGCTTTTGTATAGTTAAAGGACCTAGTTGTGCACCGACAAAGTTAAAGGTCATACTTATAATGTGATTTTCTTATTAGGTGGCACCATATGAGTGGATTAGTAATTCACGTCAGAGCAAGTGAGGTACACGCGTGTAGTTGCAAAATTGGAGTGTCTTTTTGTTTAGGTTTTGTATAGTTAAAGGGCCTACTTGTGCACTATCAAAGTTTAAGGTCAATTTTATAATTTGGTGTTAAGTTTAGGGTCATATTTATGTATTATGTCATTATAATATGTTTGTTCGAAAATCTCTTATCCTAATTCTTTAGGTTCGAAACGTATTTTGATGTCTGAAAGTTGGATAGAATGATCTTTATGTAAGAGAGAACGAGAGGAGAAAATGGTGGAGGTGATCTTTGTATTTCACAATGACACTGATAAATGGTATGTATATATCTTTCGTCATACTTTGGGTACATATATCCTCCTGCCGTTAATGAAATGGTACGTATGTGTCCCTCACACTAACGGTCGGGATATATGTATAGTCAAAATATGACGGAGGATGTATATGTAGCATCTATCCCAGTTCAGGGGTATATTTGTCCCTTTTCCGTACATTCAAATACTAGATAATCTTTTGTGAGGATACATTCAAATCAAGAGAAGTATACACTAGACAAACAATTCTAAAGATTGTAGGCAAATGCTTCATTATTGTCATCTTGAACAATACTAAGATTGAATGTTGAAATACACAGTATAACATTCATCGAGTTAATAACTCAAATGGTCACTCAATTTTGGACTTTTATCCCAGAAAGTCACTCAACTTTGAACTTTTATCCTAGAGAGTCACTCAACGTTGATCTTTACTCAGAAAGTCACTCAACTTTCACAGTTTTACTCAGAAAGTCACTCAACTTTCACATAATTGAGTGACTTTCTGAGTAAAAATGTGAAAGTTGAGTGACTTTCTGAGTGAAAATGTGAAAGTTGAGTGACTTTCTGAGTAAAGATCAAAGTTGAATGACTTTCTGGGATAAAAGTCCAAAGTTGAGTGAGTTTTTGGGATAAAAGTCCAAAGTTGAGTGACCATTTGAGTTATTAACTCAAGATTATCTCTAAAGCTAAGCAATGGTGACAAAATGAAGTTTCTCTTTGTCCCTTTCGCGACGAAACTAATAGGATGATACTAATGCCATTTCCAAATGTAAAACTTGCTGCCTGTTTGAATCCAGCATCCGAGGACTTCGTGTTGCTGCTAAGTTTGACAGTTGAACTCGACTTATAGTCCACGCCGCTATAGATGAAACAACCTTTCTGTGATTCAGATTCGAGAGAAACTGTACTGTCTTTCCCGTCTAAACCAGCTGTCACACGGAACAAAGAACCACCCTCGTCTGAGGAGTCTGCGATCCCAAGGCTTTGTTCTTGCCCTTGATGAGATATGAACATTTCGGGTAGATCAAAGAGCTCTAACATGACTTGTTTTCCGATGAGATCTTTATATTCTGAAGGTTTGACAGATGATTTGTCGAGTGATATGAGTCTGAATGTTGCGCTAACAGCAGCATTTGTTCCGGCTTCAGGGTACTTCTCCATTTGAAATGACTGATTAGAGTTTGTCAGAACGAATGTTGTGTTACCAGATTCTTGCATCAGAGATATTAAGTTGGCGTTATAGTCAGCTGGAATGGGAGTTATTAAGTCCGAAAGAGCAGTGGTTGAGTTTGCTACGATGTACCAATCACCACTGGAATGACCAGCAAGAAGGTACGGACCAAAAAGAATTGCCTGAACCGTTGCATGCTCAGGCCGATCATCTGAAACATCACAAGAGAATTTCATAGTCGTGACACAATCGTGAGAGATCCCTTCTCCACGCCAAAAACTGATAAAAGAGTACTAGAAACACACAAAAGAAGTACCTTTTATGGCCTCGGTTCTAAGAATCATGGGTAGCTCGAGAGTAATCTTGTCGCCTTGGCCCCAAGTGTTGGTGACAGTCAGGAAATTACCTGCACCAACGAGTAGAAACAGAACACCTTAAAACTTTTTCTGTAAAGATATCGATCATATAAAGACCATAACTCGGTAGAAAAATGATTTGATAGTAAGACATCAGATGAAGAAAATGTCGCACCTGGTGTTGGTAGAGACAAATCCTTTCCGTTTAAGGTTGCATTCACGCCACTTGAATGTGTCCAGATCGGTATTCTCAAGTTCAATGTAGACGATGGACCACTTGAACGCTGACAGAAACATACATAATTTGATCTACTGATCGTCCAAAAGACGATACTCGAGTAAAAGCATCATATATGACATAAACACAATGAATGCATACCCCAGTTGAAGATATTCTAATTATCACACGAAGGCGATTATCCCACGAAACAACAGGCTCGATTTTCTGACTCACCGAGACCTTCCCAGATTTCCAATCAAGAGAGCTAGGTATATACTGGATAAGTCCCGTAGCAGCACCAAATGGAATCGAATTGTGTTCCCCAGTTGTGGTAGCTCCGAGCCTTGGAAACGCCACGACCAAGAGGAAGCATATATATCATAACTCCAGTATCTCTTCCCCTTTGGATACTGAGTACACCATTTGTTAACGCGCGTTCATAGTAATCAGCATATGCCATTTCTTTCGTCCATTTGAATAGGTGTCGAGAAACCTACAAAGATATCAAAAAGAACTTACATCACTTGGTTCTTCGCCTATGAACAAATATAAGCTGCAATAGTACTTTAGGCGTTCGGCCAGCTTTCTAGCACCTCGACTAATTCCACGGAGGTAACTTTTTCCACCAATGCTAGGATAGATAGGAAGAAATCATCTAATGTCTCCGGTTCACTCTTTCTCGTTTCACTGAGAAAGGAAGCTATGAAAGTTCTCATTTCTAAAGAGACATTACCCTCCACGAACTTATTAAACTCGTATCCTCTCTTCCGCTAGATAAAGCAAAAGAGGAAAACGAAGGCATAAATCTTGTAACATACCTTCAACATGTTATAGGTCGTACAGGATTCCTCATTCTCGGTTCTTGCCAACCACTTTGGATCGGACCTGTTCAGAACCAAACGTCAAAGAGGAGCTAATTTTATGCATATACGAAGAATACTTAATCGAACGCGAGAAAATACTCATGCATCGATTAGGTTAAATTTCTTGGATTGGAACTTACCAAAACTCATCGACTGATATCCCACCAGTTGCATAGCTGTGAGAAGAATTGACGATATCCATAAAGTACGTCCCAATTTCCTGTCGGACAAAGTTCAATAACTTAAAAAGATCGAACTTCCTGTGAAACAACTCGAAAGCAAATTAGTTTACCTTGTACAGGGGATCCCCAGTAACTTCATAAGGCATTTGACTTCCAACAACAACTGGGATATGCGCATTGGCATGACAACCTGATATATCATCGGCCTGGTGTAACAAAAGATATTAAGACATGGGACAGAAAAGGATCAAGTACACTTTCTTAGACACGTTGATTATAACGCGGCCAGTTGAGCATAACAGAAATGGTGATTAGGATAACTACAAGAAACAACATTCTTAGCGTGAGCCAATGAATTAGAATTCGCGGAGAAGTGTGATTTACACCTTTACAGCTAAGAGTACTAGAAAACATGGTTTATCAAAAAGGTGAGCCAGCCGTAAATTCTTTGAATCGCCCTGCAAAACCAATAAAAGTGTTAAATTTGACATCTATTCTCATTTGTGATATCAACATCAACCTTAATAGAAATTCAACAGCAGAAACTAGAAAGGAAATTGTAAGGCAGTTCATTTGGCATAAATACATACCGTTACACTGTATAACTTATAAAGAACGTCATTCATCCCACCGGTTTCTTCATTTAATGATAGCCAGTGTCTTTCAATGGTATACTTTGTTATCACCTTCTGCACTCGATTGTAGAAGTATTCGGCCATCCATGTAGTCATCATTAAAGCTTTAACGTTACCAGCTACCGTATACTGGTCCAAGAGACCTGCCAATATCTATCAATTCAACGATAAAATAAGCCACTTCTTCAAGAACAAAACCATATTTAGAAACAAGAAATTTTAACAAGTTTGTTTAGTTCACCTTGTGAATTGTGTAGTATGGTGCCCATACTGGTTTTATAGCTTCAAATAGGTCGAAAAGCTCGGATGGAAAAGCGGATAGATATCCCGAGCCCATTTTCTCCTGACAGGCAGAAAGTGCAGAAACAACTGCAGACATTTTCTGTTTTGAGGCTGTCGTTATGTGTGCTAGCCCACATCTGTGCGGAGGCACTAAGGTAATGACCTTTCAAATTACGATTAAAGTTAGTGAATAAATAAAACATACACGAATACGAGCATGTATTAATTGAATGAAGCAAAATGCAAAAAACTTATCTTCAATTTCCGGAAACTAAACATACTGAGAAGCAACAAGTACAGCGAAACCAACTAAACATATTACAGTATTCTGGTCACTGGTCAAATACTTAACATTGTCACATCGATATAACACCAAGTTAGCATCTACACTTAAGTACGGAACAAGTGGGGATCGACATATATATATAACAGAAACAAATGGCAATACATTCGTACTAAAAGAGTACAACGGAGGAATGCAGGGAAGCAATATAACAAATCGTTGGTAAATATTGATTTAAGACATTTCAATATGTTTTTTGATTTCAAGTTGCTCAATAAGAGTGTAATATTTTCATGCAACACAAAAGTATGAGAACAATCATATCAGCAGTGACCATACATGAAATTAACCCTGAACGAGAATAACCCAAAAATGCAGAAAGGTGTAAAAACAGTACTAACCGACAAAATGACCGCGAAGCTCAGCATCCGAAGCCTAACAACCTCCATACGGATTACCAGGAGTCTCCAAACCTGCAGTTTTCCAAAAGATCCACACCAAACGATCAACAAGTACTCCAAATTAGTCTGTTGAGCTATTCCATGCATTGAATTTGGTTCGATTCTCACACCATGAAGTGAAACTTCGTTCAATATACCATCAATCGCTTTAACACCACCAGAATTCTTAATCTTTCCATACATCATCATCCAATCAAATTTCTCCTCCTCCTTCAACATTTTCCTTGGACGTAAAATACTCCAGGCCGAATCATCGGTAGAAGTCAAATGGTAATGAGAAAACATCTGTTCTTTCCAAGATTCATTCTTTGAAGATAACAACTCATATCTTAAACTATGTGATGATAATTGAGTAGGAACATTAGTACACTCCTTACTCATAACAACCCCACATAACATAGCCAAAAACACCAACCCCCACACTTTCAAGAATTCCAAAAACTTCATACCATAAGACATAAAAGATGAGATACTTATGGGTAAATAAACTATACAGATATAAATAGGGGTGGGAAAATGAGCAATTGAATGGGATTTGGAAGAACTGAAAATAGATCAGATTGTAATACACTCATATAAGCATGGATAAAACTAATTTAGTTACTAAATATGAATAAAAATGGATTTGGTCAAATATGGATTTGCTCGGCGATTTTCATTCAAATACTCGATAATTTTTTGTTAGGATAAATTAAGGATTATCTAATACTCGAGATCGTCAAATCTCATAACTCCAGTTCAAGAAACCGGACAAGTAAACACTAGACAAACAAATGTTCATGATTGTAGGCAAATATTTGATTTTATTGTCATCTGCAACAGTACTAATTAACCTCCCTGGCTACCACACTATGATTGAATGTTGAAATACACAGTATAAGATTCATCTCTAAAGCTAAGCAATGGTGACAAAACGAAGTTTCTCTTTGCCCCTTTCGCGACGAAACTAATAGGATGATACTCACTAATGCCATTTCCCAATATAAAAGTTGCTGACTGTTTGAATCCAGCGTCCGAGGACTTCGTATTGCAGCTGAGTTTGACAGTTGAACTTGATCCATAGTTCACACCGCTAGAGATGAAACAACCTTTCTGTGATTCAGATTCGAGAGAAACTGTATTGCCTTGCCCATCTAATCCTGCTGCAACACGGAACAAAGAACCACCCTCGTCTGAGGAGGCTGCAATTCCTAGACTTTGTTCTTGTCCTTGATGAGATATGAACATTTCGGGTAGATCAAAGAGCTCTAACATGACTTGTTTTCCGATGAGATCGTTATGTTGTGAAGGACTGACAGATGATTTGTCGAGTGAAATGAGTCTGAACGTAGAGCTAATAGCAGCATTTGTTCCGGCTTCAGGGTACTTCTCCATTTGAATTGACTGATTAGAGTTTGTCAGAACGAATGTTGTGTTACCAGATTCTTGCATCAGAGATATTAAATTGGCGTTATAGTCAGCTGGAACGGGAGTTATTAAGTCCGAAAGAGCAGTGGTTGATTTTGTTACGATGTCCCAATCACCACTAGAATGACCAGCTAGAAGGTATGGACCATAAAGAATTGCCTGAACGGATGCATACTCAGGCCGGTCATCTGAAACATCACACGAGAGTCTTTTTAGTCGTAACACAATCATTGAGATCCCCTCTCCACACAAAAAACTGTCAAGTATACTAGAAACACTCAAAAGAAGTACCTTGTATGGCCTCGGTTCTTAGAATCATGGGTAGCTCGAGAGTAATCTTGTTGCCTTGGCCCCAAGTTTTGGCAACAGTCAGGAAATTACCTGCATTAACGAGTAGAAACGGAACACCTTACAACTTTTTCGTAAAAGATATCAATTATATAAAGACCATAACGAGGTAAAGAAAATGATTTGATGATAAAAGAAATTGTCACACCTGGTGTTGGTAGAGACAAATCCTTTCCGTTTAAGGTTGCCTTTGCGCCACTTGAATGTGTCCAGGTCGGTATTCTCAAGTTCAACGTAGACGATGCACCACTTGAATGCTGAAAGAAACATACAGAATAGAATTTACTGATTGTTCAAAAGACGACACTCAAGGTAAAAGCATGATAGATACACACAGAAAAAAAGAGATATAACACGACAGAATGAACGCGTACCCCATTTGAAGATATTGTAATGGTCACTCGGAGACGATTATCCCACGAAAAAACAGGCTCGATTTTTTGACTCACCAAGACCTGCCCAGTTTTCCAATCAAGAGAGCTAGGTATATACTGGATAATGTAAAGTCCTGGAGAATTCCCTTTCTCTTCGAAATATATAGAATCTCCCAACTTGGAGAATGATTCAATTCCTTTAATGAACACAAATGGAAACCAACAATTCAAATCATTACAGGTGTTCATAGCGAATCTTAGGTAAACTCGGAAGGTCAATAATCACCTGTTCCGTAGCAGCACCAGAAAGAATCGAACTGTGTTCCCCATTTGTGGTAGCTCTGAGCCTTCGAACCACCTTGTTTAAGAGGAAGCATATATATCATAACTCCAGGATCTATTCCTCTTTGGATACTGAGTACACCATTTGTTAACGCGCGTTCATAGTAATCAGCATATGCCATTTCTTTCGTCCATCTGAATAGGTGTCGGGAAACCTACAAAGATATCAAAAACACACGAGGAAATCTTGGATTCAACATCAATCTTCAAAGGACATTAAGTTACTCCGTTCTCTCTTTCTCCTTTCTCGATGAAAGAAAGCAATAAAATTTTCATTCCTAACTAGACATTACCCTCCATGAATTGATTAGACTTGTACCCTCTCTTCCTCTAGATAGAACAAAAGAGAAAAACAAAGGCGCAAAATCTTTAACACACCTTCAGCATGTTATAGGTCGTACAGGACTCCTCATTCTCGGTTTGTAGTGTGCTTGCCAACCGCTTTGGATCAGACCTGCTCGGGATTAAATGTCAAACAGGAGCTAATTTTGTGCATAAAAGAGCATTCTAAATCAAACACGATACAAAACTGATGTGTTGATTAAGTTAAATTTCTAGGGTTGGCTCTTACCAAAACTCACCGACTGATGTCCCACCAGTTGCATAGCTGTGGGAAGAATTGACGATATCCATAAAGAACGTCCCAATTTCCTTGTATAAGGGATCACCAGTAATTTCATAACGCATTTGAGTTCCAACAACAACTGGGATGTGTGTATTGGCATGAAAACCTGATATATCGTCAGCCTGTTGTAATATAAGATATTAAGAAATGGGACAGAAAAGGATCGTCTCCTCCAGACGAAACAGTTAAGTACTTTAGATAATTTGATTACAACGCATTCAGTTGAGTATAACAGAAATGGTACTACGATAACTACAAGAAAGAACAGTTTAATGTGAACCGATGAATTAGAATTCGCGGAGAAATGTGATTTACACCTTTAAAGCTAAGGGTCCTAGAAAACACGGTTTGTCAAAGAGATGAGCCAGCAATAAATGCGTTGGATCGCCCTGCAAAACCGATAAAAGAAAGTGTCAAATTCACATACATTTGTATCTAATTCAAATCCAGTTGAGACTTCCGAATAAGACATCAGTTCTCTTACGCTCATTTGCTACATCAACATCGACTGGAATAGAAATTATGCGACAGAAACTAGAAAGATAGGAAATTGTAAGGAAGTACATTTGACATAATATACGTACCGTTACAGTGTATAACCTATAAAGAACATCATTCATGCCACCAGTTTCTTCATTTAATGATCGCCAGTGTCGTTCAATGGTATACTTTGTTATCACGTTTTGCACTCGATTGTAGAAGTATTCGGCCATCCATGTAGTCATCTTTAAAGCGTGATCATTACCAGCTATCATATACTGGTCCAAGAGACCTGCCATTATCTTTCAATCCAACGATAAAATAAGCCACTTCTTCAAGAACCAAACAGACGTAAATACATGAACTTTTAACAAATTAGTTTAATTCACCTTATGAATCGTGTAGTATGGTGCCCATACTGGTTTTATAGCTTCAAATCGGTCGAATAACTCAGATGGAAAAGCAGATACATACCCCGAGCCCATTTTCTCTTGACAAGTAGAAAGTGCAGAAACAACAGCAGACATTTTCTGTTTGAGGCTTTCGTTATGTGTGCTAGCCCACATCTGTGCTGAGGCACTAAGGTAATGACCTTTTCAAATCACGATTAACGTCAGTAAGTGAATAAATCATACATGAATACGAGCACGTATAATTAAATGAAGTGCAAATGACGAAATCTTATCTTAAATGGTCGGAAAGTAAACATTCTGAGAGGCAACAAGTACGGAGAAACCAACTAAATATGCTACTGTATTCTGGTCACTGGTCTAGTACTAAACATCGATACAACAACTACGCTTCAGTTCCAAACAAGTTGAGCTCCTCGGCTATATGAATTTCAACTTCTTCGTTTAAGTAACTTCAATGATAAGTGCTAAACATTGACAATGATAAGTACTTAATTCACACAGCTCCTTGAAGAAATGGAAGATGAGGTTACGTACAGTAACCCTTGTGGTTCGGCCCTTCCCCGTACCCTACGCACAGCGGGAGTTTTAGTGCACCAGACTGTTGTTTTGTAATTCACACACTAATTGAAAACTACTCCCTCCATTACAATTTGTTGTCTTACTTCCCTTTTTAGTCTGTTTCAAAACGAATGTCTCTTCTTTCTTAGCAACTCTTTAAGAACACAAGATTAAAGTACATTTTGGTATATATTCTATATATCTTTAGTTTCAGAGCACACGTTCCAAAAGTTTTCTTTACTTTCTTAAATTCCGTGTCATTTAAAAACCAGGCAAACAAATTGAAACGGAGGGACTAACATATAAGAATCAATGCACAAAAGCGGAATGCAGGGGAAGAAATATAACAAATCTTTGGTAAATATCTTTTTTACGAATTCAAGTTGCTCAATAGAAGTGTACTTTTTTCATACAAAACAAACGTCATACAAGGCAATGCGTTATACAAGAACGACAAGTAATGAGAACATACATCAGCAGTTACCAATACAAGAAATCAAATGTGAAATGCAGAAAGATGTAAAACAACAGGACTAACCGACAAAATGACCGCGAAGTTCAACATTCGGAGCCTCCCAACCTCCATATGCATTACCAAGAGTCTCCAAGCCAGCAGTTTTCCTAAAACTCCACACCAAACTATCAACATCCAACATCAACAAGTACTCCAAATTAGTCTGTTGAGCTATTCCATGCATCGAATTCGGTTCAATTCTCACATCATGAAGTGAAACTTCATTCAATATACCATCAATCCCTTTAACACCACCAGAATTCTTTATCTGTCTATACATCATCATCCAATCAAACTTCTCTTCCTCCTTCAACATTTTCCTTGGATGCAATTTACTCCAAGCCGAATCATCGGTTGGAGTCAAATGGTAATGAGAATACATCTCTTCTTTCCATGATTCATTCTTTGAAGATAACAACTCATATCTTAAACTATGTGATGATAATTGAGTTGGAATGTTGGTACACTCCTTACTCTTAACAACCCCACATAACATAGCCAAAACCAGCACCCCCCACACTTTCAACAACATCAAAGACTTCATTTTTATCAAAACTGTTGGGAAAATCGGGTAATTTTCCCACTACAACAGAACAACTTAGTGAAATGAACTGGTTCAGAACAATTGAACCAGACAGAACACTAACAAAAATACCTGACAAAACTACGATGTGGGAGAAAAAGAGCCAAAAAAACAACAAAAACAAGATGGAAACTCTCAAGAAAAGCTCAAATTTCAACAAAAAATGTATCTTTAAAGAACAAAACACTTCATCTTGATCAAAATAATCAAGAAAAGCTCAAATTTAAATAAAAATTGTATTTTTAAGGAACAAAAAACTTAATTTTGATCAAAATAATGAACCCCATAAGCTAAAAATTCATTAAAAAATTGTACCTTTAAAGAACAACAACAACAAAAAAAACTTTATTTTAGAATAATAAGAAAGCAAAACCAAACCCCACCAATTTATAGCAATGAATGAATAAAGAATGTTGACAATTAAGCCAACTAAATACCAGAGTCCCGTGAAAGGTAAGAATGGTTTTGTTTTCTTGTATAACAAAAATTATCCACAAAATATAGATATTTTTTGTCACAAGTGAAAGCAACAACAAAAATACTAACAGTGTAAAGCGTACGCAGTTTTCGTACCACTATCTCAGAGGTGACTGTGACGTAGATAGGCAGTTTTCGATACACCCCGACTCAAGAAAACAACAGTCTAAAAAAGACGTAACATAGTAGCAAGAAACAATAGGCGAGGTAGAGAGGCAATTTCCAATAGACCCTCGATTCGAGATTAAAGTAGTCTAAGAAAGACGTAATATAGTAGTGAGAAACAATAGGTGAGGTATAGAGGCAGTTTTCGATAGACCCTCGGCTCAAGGTAAAAACAATCTAGGTGAGGATCAAGATAAAAACAATCTAGAAAAGACGCAATATAGTAGCAAGAAGCAATAGGTGAGGTAGAGAGGCAGTTACCGATAGACCCTCGATTCAAGGTAAAAACAATTTAGGTGAGGATCAAAATAAAAACAATCTAGAAAAGACGTAATATAACATCAAGATAACAAAAGATAATCAAAATCCAATCATAGAAATGTGCCTAACAAAACAATGAGAAACATTATAATCAAAATTATTAGACACCAAAAACTGAACTTTCAAGAAAAAAATAACAACCTTATAATTAGGAGCTTAAATAAGAAGACCAAAAAAATAATTGAGTTTAAGCTAAGTATGTGTGGTTTGTTTTACACTACATATCAAATTTTCTCATGTTCATACTTAAAACATAAAAGATTGAGACACTTATAGGTAAAATAAACAATATATATAAACACAAATATAGGGTGATGTGTGTGTGTATATATATATAATAACAACAGAAGAGGTACTGACAGAAGTGGTGCCAAGATTTTCTAACAAACATGAACAGATATAACTCTGTTAGTTTGACTGAGCACGGAATTTAAGGTCGATTATTTTTACTTATCGTCTTTTGTTTTTTGAGAGTCCAATTGCATGAACTTTTGTCGAATGTATTTTTTCAGCATATATTACTTATATAAAAAAAGATTGCTAACTTATTTTTCGTATAACTTTTGAATATCCAATTTTAAATTTAGTTTTAAAGATTAATTGAATTGAGTCTCGTAAAGCAAATTGTGACAAGTAAAAAGGACGGAGATGGTATTTCTTAATGTTGTGATCTTATATTAAAGATATGCATGGTTGCTACTTGTTACCGTATTAGTAGATTAAATTAAATATGGCATTTATTCTGATTGTTACTTAAATTTGATATTATCGTATTATTAAATCAATAATTTTGTAATGACGTAACGACTGATTTATTATGATGGTGTTGTTACCTTTCTTTCTCATTTTGTATGTAATTTTATTTATCTAATAATCATATGTTTACAAGAAGTTTGGATTTATTGATAACAAATTGTTACAATAATAGCTAAGCTAAAAGTTGTTAATCATATATGTTTATAACAAACTTGGATTCATTATACAAATTTAAATTCATTATTCACAAATTGATACATAAATAGCTAAGCTAAAAGTTCTTAATTATATATATTAATAACAAGTTTGGATTCATTTTTCACAAATTACTACAAAAATAGCTAAGCTAAAAGTTCTTAATTATATATGATTATAAAAACTTTAGATTTATTGTTTACAAATTGTTACAAAAATAGCTAAGCTAAAAATTCTTAGTTATATATGTTTATAACAACCTTGGATTTATTGTCCACTAATTGTTACAAAAATAGCCAAGCTAAAAATTGTTAATTATATATATTTATTAACAACTTTGGATTTATTGTTCACAAATTGTTACAAAAATAGCTAAGCTAAAAATTCTTAATTATATTAATATTTATAACAACTTTGGATCCATTGATCACAAATTGTTACAATAATAGCTAAGCTAAAATTTCTAAATTATATATTTTTATAACAACTTTGGATTCATTGATCACAAATTATTACAAAAATAACTTAACTTTATTAATTAAGTTTTGTGAATCTGTTATAACTAGAATTTTTTTGTAAACGATGTCAATATTTTAATAAATGAACAAATAAGATCACCATAGTGACAAATCATTTTTTATATTTACATTCAATATTTTTATTTTGCTTGTTATCTAAATATACATACCCAGAGATTAAAAAGAAAAATCAACGAAACAGTGTCTTTTATACAAAATACAAGTATTCACTAAAATTTTAAGTTCATAATTATGATAGTGTTCAATATATATAGTGAAAAATATAATCGTTGAATACATCAAAATTTACTTTTGAACAAGTCAATAAAGTCACCAACAATCATTATTATATAACTTAATTTTGTATCTCATAGTAGTCCTTTCCTTGCTTTATATAATCTTATTTTTTAGGTGTCCTCATTTGTAAAATAAGTTATCTCGAGATTATTAATTTTGTAGAGGAATGAGAAAAATATTATAATCTCGGGATAACTAATCCCCGAATGAGTTATCTCATGCATTTTGTCTCAACCAAACAAGGAATAAGCTTCTCTTCTAAATTAATCTTGAGATTAATTATCCTTATCCCTCCTGCCAAACGACCCCTTAATGGGGTAATACTAGAAGATGTATGTGATAACCAATATGAGTTGCGGTGTAGTGATGAGATTGCTTTATTCTGTCTCGGGTTTGAATCCTGGTTATGGAGAAAATTTTATTGAAAGCGCTACCTCAGAATAGACCCTACAATACGCGATCCGAATTAATCGGGACTTTGATGCAAATATCGAAAATAAAAAATGTATGTGATATATATTTAAAAAAAAAAAAAATGTGTTTGAGATGTGTTGCGTGGGTGGGTGGGTGGGAATATTTGGCATTATTTTCATTCTTTTATGTTTATGTTATCTTGTGACTTGTGAATTGGACTAAAGTGAATCACCCGTGAATTTCATACTACAATTTCGAGGCAACTTCTTACCAAACAAACTCCCTCACTCACTTGTGGGCGGTGGCCAGTGTTACCATCTTCGTCGAAAAATTATATTGTATTAGGTTAAATGTTAGTTATTATGAAAATGTGTATTTGATTTTGAACACTCTTAACGCCATTAACACAGTTGAGAAGAAAATTTTCACATTATTCGTTAAATTCCTGGCTCGGCCACTGTGGCCTCACCGGCGAAATCAGAAATTTTGTGCCTTTCGTCTTGACCTCAGTTTAACAAACTCCCTCACTCACTTATGGGCTGTGGTCAGGTGCACAGTTTTCATCGAAAAAATATATTGAATTAGGTTAAATGTTAGTTATTATGAAAATGTGTATTTGATTTTGTACACTCTTAACGTCATTAACGCAACTGACAAGAAAATTTACACATTGTTCATCAAATTCCTGGCTCGGCCACTGCAGCAACACTGGCTAAGTCAGAAATTTCGTGTCCTTTGTCTCGGCCTTAGTTGACATTTACGCTCGATCTCTAACTTTTGATGTACAGAAGTAAACATTTAAATTTAAATAAGGCATAATACATAAGCATGCTCTTTAACTTGGTCTCAAATCACATCTATGACCTCCAACTTTAGGTGTGAACACGTAAACACTTAAACTTGTATAAAGTTGAACAAGTAAACACATATTTCCTATGTAGCGTCCTACGTGGATAATTCTTGCTGTACATGGCGTCCACATTAGACGTATGTGTCTACTTGTTCAACTTGATACAAGTTTAAGTGTCTACTCGTGCGCATCTAAAGTTAGAGGTCATAGATATGTTGTAACTTTAAATAAAGTTAAATAAGTAAACACACTCGTTCTATGTGGCATAATGCATGTAGGACGCCATGTAGGATACAAATTGCCACGTAGAACGCTATATTAGATGCATGCGTTTATTTGTTTAATTTTATACAAATTTAAATACCTATTCACAATCAAAATTCAAGGACATAACTATCAGTTAAAGTCAAGTTATAAAGCACGTTTATGTCTTATGTCATTCTTGTTATTAAGTTAATTTTGTAAGCTAAGCAAAATCTTAAAGGAAGACAGGAAAGTGTCTTTAAATATTCATAATTAAGGTTTTAAAATATTCCTTAAAGATATTTTGAGTGATTTTTAGAAAACGTGAAAATTAAATATAAGATGTCCAACCAATTCTTTTCTTTTAGTTCATAATTGTTCTTGAAAACTACAAATATTTTAATTATGATCATGTCATGCTTGTTTAAATAACAACAATAATAATATATTCAGTATATTTCATAAAGTAAAATCTCGGAGGATAAAACGTAAGCAGTCAATGGAGGGTTGTTTTCGATAGACAAGATTATTTTTTTTGATTTTTCATCCGATGTCCGCTGCCCGCATTGGAGCCTTGATTAATTTGAATCGCGCGTTGCAGGGCCAATTAAGGTGGCAGCACTCCCAATAGAGTTTTCTCCGTACCCAGGATCGAACCCTCGACCTCGGATTAAGGGTGAAACAACCTCATCCACTGCACCACAACCCATATTGGTCAAGATTGTTTAAATAACAATCAAGGATAAAATAATTAAACTTTTTCTCTTTTAAACAGGTACTTATTCTAATAGTAGTGAATTTTTTTTTCTTTACCTAACTTAAGATACTTTTTTTCTTTTTTGGAATTTACACACTGACATTTTTGATGAAGCACCAAGTTGATAGTCACAAAAAAGTGACCAACCATTGACTTTGTTGATTGAAATTGTACGGTTTAATAAATTGTGCAATTAAATCTCTAAAAAATGTATCAGAGTAAAATTAATTATTTATAACCAGCAAAAAAAATATATATATATATTTTATAGACAAACAAGTTTTGTTACTGTAAAAGCAAAATCTGATGCTAATTCTATTTATCAATGGATTAGTGACGAATTATTAGAATTTTTTTTTTGTTAGATATAGGTTATTGATCAAAGAACATCGCGCTTTTAATCCTTGAAATATTGAAAAATCTTGATTTTATTATTGCAATATCTAGTTTAAATTAATTTACTTGTGAATCTTCATAAATTAGTGGTGCATGTCCTATGTCAGCACAGACCCAACGCTATAAATATTTTTTATCACTAAAATTTGATATTGATAAGATACAAACATAAATGTACATTGATTTAATTACATATTATTAATTCTGATATATAAATGAATTATAATAATTAATTAGGGGTAATATAGTAAAAAAATATTATTAATTCTAATGCATAAATGACTTATAATAATTAATTAGGGGTAATATAGTAAATCACGGAGCAATTAGGGGTAATATAGGCAGACATGTCAACTATTTTTTTAATTAAATATTATTAATTTTTTAATATATAAATGACTTATAATAATTAATTAGGGATGATATAGTAAAATCACGGTTAAAGAAGCAGAAACAAACGTCATAAATATCTATTTATTAAATTAAATATTATTAATTCTAATATATAAATGACTTATAATAATTAATTAGGGGCAATATAGTAAAAAATATTATTAATTTTAATAGATAAACGACTTATAATAATTAATTAGGGGTAATATAGTAAATCACAGAGCAATTAGGAGTAATATAGGCAGACATGTCATCTATTTTTTAATTAAATGTTATTAATTTTTTAATATATAAATGACTTATAATAATTAATTAGGGATGATATAGTAAAATCACGGTTAAAGTAGTTGAAACAAACGTCATAAATATCTATTTTTAAATTAAATATTATTAATTCTAATGTATAAAAGACTTATAATAATTAATTAGGGGTAATATAATAAAAAAATATTATTAATTCTAATATATCAATGACTTATAATAATTAATTAGGAGTAATATAATAAAAAAATATTATTAATTCTAATATATCAATGACTTATAATAATTAATTAGGGGTAACATATAAATCATGGAGCAATTAAGGGTAATATAGTAAATGACGAAGTAGTGGCCGAAACCAAATAACTTATAATAATTAATTAGGGGTAATATAGTAAAAAAATATTATTAATTCTAATATATAAATAATTTATAATAATTAATTTGGGGTAATATAGTAAATTATGGAGCAATTAGGGGTAATATAGGCAAACATGTCATCTATTTTTAATTAAATATTATTAATTTTTAATACATAAATGACTTATTATAATTAATTAGGGATGATATAGTAAAATCACGATTAAAACAGCTGAAACAAACGTCATAAATTTCTAGTTTTTAATTAAATATATTAATTCTAATATATAAATGACTTATAATAATTGATTAGGGGTAATATAATAAAAAATTATTAATTCTAATATATAAATGACTTATAATAATTAATTAGGGGTAATATAGTAAATCACGGAGCAATTAGGAATAATATAGTAAATGACGAAGCACTGGTCGAAACCAATGCAGGAAGACATGTCATCTATTTTTTTAATTAAATATTATTAATTTTTTAATACATAAATGACTTATAATAATCGTTTGGGATGATATAGTAAAATCACGGTTAAAGCAGTTGAAACAAACGTCATAAATATCTATTTTTTTAATTAAATATTATTAATTCTGATATATAAATGATTGATAATAATTAATTAGGGATAATATAATTAAAAAATATTATTAATCTAATATATAAATGACTTATAATAATTAATTAGGGATAATATAGTAAATCATAGAGCAATTAGGGGTAATATAGTAAATGATAGGGGGTAATATAGTAATTTAATTTTGAATAAAATATTATTAATTTTTTAATACATAAATGACTTATAATAATTAATTAGGGATGATATAATAAAATCACGGTTAAAGTAGCTGAAACAAACGTTATAAATATCTATTTTTTAATTAAATATTATTAATTTTCTATAAATGACTTATAATAATTAATTAGGGTAATATAATAATAAAATATTATTAATTCTAATATATAAATGACTTGTAATAATTAATTAG
>NC_061122.1:232361407-232369767 GCF_002878395.1 Capsicum annuum | reverse complement strand
AGATGAAGATCATTTGTGGCACTTTAACAACACTAACTTCAACTGAGAATGTATGCCACTTCTTTTTCTACACTTGTCAAACATACAACTCCATTTTCATTGTACATTCCTCATGCTGAAGGACTCATGACTTCGTGGAGCTGATTTTCTTCCTGTTCCTTTTGACATAGGATCACACATTCACTACTTGACCTAATTGAGATATGTCTTTCAATTGATGAACAAGTTATTCTCACGGTTTTCAAAATAATAGCCTTAATTTTCAAAGAAGTTTTCAACTTGATCACCAAATGCCCCAGCACTCTATCTATTTCCTCAGATGCTCTCTTTTTCTAACTTTAACCCTCCGATTCAATGTTTATTCTTAAACTGGATGCTAAGATCTAGCTGTAAATTTCACTAGCATATTATATCACTCGAGTCAACATAAAATGTACTATGTAAAAAAACAAACAAACAACACATATTTAAAACACAAAGAAAAAGGGGACACACCATTTAATAAAAATAAAAGATAGAGGGGTTTGAATATAAACGACAAAGGGACAAAACAAGATAGATGCCAAACTACAACCCTGAAATAATTCGAAAACCAGAAAAGAAAATAAAACAAACTACCAGACCTCTTCCTAATAGGGAGAGGGGTGACTTTTCAATTGCTCAGCCTGACTTATTAGCCACTGGTTTGCATATCAATATGACTAGAGCTTCCATCATTGTTAGACATATTTTCTTCAACAAATAAGCTCTGGATCCCCATGCTTAACTCATTGCCTCACACATATTGTGCAGTACCGCGTGCTGGTGAAGAACTCTGTGGGATGGTCGAAGGGCCAATGTTTTGCACCCCAATCAATTTATCTTGAATTATCTTTTCTATTTCTCTTTTCAAAGTGTGACAATCTTCAGTACTATGACCTTGAACATCAGAATGATATGCACATTGCACATTAGGATCAAAGCTTCTTGAATGCGGGTCAGAAGTATACCTAAGGAGAGGAGTGATCATGCCCTGTTGTACCAATCTCTGGAATAAACTGGCATAGGATTCCCCAATAGGAGTGAAATTATCTTTTTCCTTCCTCCTCTTTGCGAACTCTGGCCTCAAATAAAATTTGGATTTAGAGGTCCCTTGGTAAATTTGTGGGGGTCGAGGACGATGTTGAGGGATAGGTGCATGCCATTGTGGATAAGAAGATGGATGAGCATACAATTGTGCATTGTTCACAGGATATCCAGGAAGTGGAATGCGATTTCTTGGATTTCAGAGAAAGAAACCTTGTTGCAAGTGGTTATATGGATCTGATATGTAAGCTCGGGATTGAGGCTGACAGTATTAGTGGGTTGGACCTCTCAAACTCTGCTTTGGCCCTGTCATGGCAATAGGTGCGTTTTCTTTTTTCTTTCCTTTAGTTTCCCTTGGTTGATTGCAATGTCATCCCGAATGTTTCACAGAATCCTTCTGTCCATCAGGCTCCCCAAATTTTGATGTCTCAAAGCTGGGAGGAAGGTTAACACTTGAAGACATGCCCCAGTTTTTATATGAAACATCTTTATAGCCCATAAGTCCAGGGGAATTTTTCATATCATTTTCTACACTCTTCACTTTCCCAACCATTTTCTCTGGCTCTTTTGGCATGCTAGGCTTCTTAGTAAGAAATTTTGGCGGTTCACTTAACTTAACTGTAGGCTCAAGAGTATACCAATGATCATCAACAGTATTGAACGTGGAGTCACTAGTGGACTAGGAAAGCACAATCGTTGGATTGATAGACAAAGTGGAAGCCTTAGTAGAAGGTTGAGCAACAAAAGTACAGACGGTATGTGGTGCTTTGAATGTGGTAGACTTATACTGAGGAGATATAGAAAGAGTGGTGGAAGTGTTAAGGTGCATTTGACGTGGAATGGATTCTGAGGCATGCTGTGGTGCATCAACAACAGTAGAAAACTGACTTTATGATTTTGGTGGAAGACTCAAGGTATTTACAGGGTCAAAAGTGGGGAACGGAGGTAGAGGCAGCCCACTGGCCCAAGCTCGGTACATTCCCATCAATTGTTGTCTCAGTCTCAAATTCTCTTCCTTTAAACTCTCAATTTCATGACTTTTTGTTTCATCCATGATGTCACTCTCTATATACTTGTTGGACACAACTAACCCTTCCTTGGATTTGGTGTGATATGGAGGACCAGCCAGGAAACCACAAACCAAACACCTTAAACTAACTGAACAAGAGGCAACAAATATGTTAGAGTTCAACATTTTTCAAAACCTCTTTTTTTTCTTTTAGGAAAGATCACCGAACCCTAGAAGGGCGCCTACGTATCTCACCCCCAGGAGAGGAGAATCAGGTGTGCGTAGTTCGTGAAGTCTTGCCAAAATGGCCAAATTAAACTATCTTTCTTTTTTCTTTTTCTTGAAAAACTTTAACAAGAAAAGAAAATAATAATTTGTCAAAAGAATTGACGAAAATCTTTTTGCATTTTTCAGGTTTAAACACCTCTCTATAAAGTGAAATTCTTTGATTACCAAAGAAATCTTTTTGGGTTTTCAGTTTTGAATTTCATGCGAAAATAAAACTCGAACCTATTAAAGGAAATTTTTGTTGTGGTTTTTTTTTTAAGATGTATGTGACACCTACTATAAATATAGAGTGAAGAAAAAAAATCTTTTTGGATTTTTTTTAAAGTAAGATTAACCAAAAATAAAACCTACGACTATTAAGGATTTTTTTTTTGTATTTTTATTTTCAAGACATGTATGAAATACCTACTCTAAATAAAGAGTGAAGAAAATCTTTTGAAATTTTTAAATAAGATCCTCGAACCAACAATAGGCTGCCTACGTATCTCACTCCCGAAAGAGGAGAATCAGGGGTGCGTAGTTCATCTAGATTGGATAATTAATGATTAAATAACAGGCTAAACCCTGGCTTAAGAGATACGACCAAAGACAGACGATGAACCATGTTAATAAAATCTTTTGAGCTTTCATTTTGATACTTCACAGAAAAATGACATCAACAACTATGAAAGAAAAATCTTTTTGGTATTTTCGTTATACGAAATGTAAAAAATTTCTAACATCTTTTTTTTTTTTTGCATTTTTCTTTTATAAACACATCCTATGAATGAAAAATCTTTTTGAAGTTCTCGAATTGTGAATGCATGCTAAATGAGACAAAGGAAAATCTTTTTGATGTTTTTTGAGAAAATAAGTGCGAAAGGTAAAAAAGTCCTTTTGAATTTTGGAATTGTGAAAAATAAAAGCCATAAAAAACTCTAAAAACTACGAAACTCTTTTTGCTTCATTCTTTTGGACTCACTTTTTCTATTTTTTAATTCTTTTTTATTCTTTTTTTTTCTTTCTTTTTTTTTCTTTTTCGTTTTTTGTTTACGCACCTTACTCCTAACAAATTTTTTTTTTTTCAAATAAGTCCGTCAAATGACCATGTTACCCTTAAAGATGCAACAGTTTGCACATAGGAATGCGTTAGAGGTGAATCTACTACAAAGGGCCATGTGGGTCCCGCTAGGTCTCAGTATGATGCACATAAGCATGACCTAAAGGCTGACCTACGTTGTGGTTCACTAACAAGGCTGTTCGGGGGAGCATATGGTCGATAGTGGCTGCTTTGATTTCCACCTACTCCATAACACCGACGGCTCCCCCCTAAAATAAGAGTGACTCAACTAGAGGTCGTGTACAACACGTGTACTACGGAAAGGCCTGGGGGTAGACACATGATGCCAGATATAAAAGCAGTAACATATAGGATAAATACTGTACACAAAGAGCATGAAAACGCACAACAGTGATAACAATAACACAAACAATAATGACAAACAATGTTTATACACCCATAATTCCAAACAAAGCCGATACGACTCCAAAAATAAGACCGAATTCTAAAAAGATCTCCAGCAGAGTCGCCAGAGCTGTCACACCCCTTTTTTTAACTCCAAAATATATGTTTTAAGGGTCGAAAGGGTTTTAATTATTAAAGTAACAAAAGATAAAAATTTGTTTCGAAAAAGGATTATTTTTAACAATCAAAACTCAGAGTCGCCACTTGGCATAAATTGGGTGTGCCAAGTCACCCATGGATATCCTTTTTCAAATGGTTGTGACTCTTTAATACTGGTTTGCAAACAAAGATTCCAGCTAAGGAATTCTATTGACCGAGGGGAAGGTGTTAGGCACCCCTCGATCCCGTGGTTTGACCACGGTTGCTTGGTGGAGCAATATTGGCTAATTTAACACCACGAATGTATAAATCACACAAAGCATGCACAACAATCAATCAAGCAGACCAAAACAAAACAATTCAAAATTTAGAGTTCAGTCCGAATTATACAGTCCAAAAATAGAAAAATACGAAAATATAAATCCTATTCTAAACTAAACCTAGACTAAGCTCCAATGCCTTACCCGATGCCTCGGGCCTTCATCACGAACCTCCTTTGCGTACATGATACATCGGGGCATTTCCCGGTGAATAGATACAAGTACCTCGGGGCATTCCCCAGCCAAATGAGTCCAATTGAATTAAATGCGATAAAACAAAACCATTCCAACACATATTTCAAACATGCCATCAATCCACCATGCCTAAATTTGCCGACCCAAGCCTATCATTTGCCTATCCATTCTTCACTTAAGACATAAATCTATCACGTGTCATATCAATAATAAATCAAAATTAATCCAAATCTATCCCTTTTGTCAATTTTCAATTTCTACCGTCAACTTCTTTTTTATCAATCGCACTATCAAAATTACTCAAATTCGTCCCGTACATATCATAAAAATTGCATCGTCAAGCGCATAATCACGAAATCAACAACAAAACAATCCGACAGAACATGATCACACCCACATAATCATAAGCAACTCAACAAATCAAGATAGAAAATGGGTTAAAGAAATGGACCTCGAAGAAACGTTCTTGTATGATAATAGAGAAATCCGAGAACCAAAACCCTCAACGGAGATCCCCAATGATGAACAAAGCTCCAAATCACAGATATTCAATCCACCAGATCCCGAAACCCTCAAAGCACGATATTGGGCACAAACCTAGAAACTAGACGAACCCGAAACAGAAATTGCTGAACCAGGAGAGATTCAGATCAGATTTGGATCGAATCCGACGTGAAACGGAGTTGGAGTTGATTGTTTCCGTGTCACCGGAGCTCCGTCAAGCTTCGTCGAGCTCCAAAAGTGACAAAAATGAAGAAAGAAAGGACGACAGTAACGTTTTCCGGCTAGAATCACCGGAAAAAGAAAGAAATTCTTTCAACTCTCTCTCCCGCTATTTTCGATCTCTCCCTCTCACTCTCATTTTCTCTCTTTTATTTTCACTTGATTTCCATCCCCAACCTGTATGTGTGTTAATGGTGCCAAGACTTTGGTTCTGTGTTGGTCTAGTTGTTACCAAGAAAAGGGAGCTCCGAAAATGGGGATCCGTTTTGTGTATGTGTATATGAGTATATGTGTGTGCAGCTTGGGGATTCAAAAAAAATGGAGTCCCCTCCCTTTTTGTTTGTTTTGCTCTCTTTCTTTGTGGAGAAGAAACGTGAATAGTGTATGTTGTTCTTGTTCCCTGAAAACCAAAAAATGGATTCCCTTCTTTTGTGCGTATATATCCAAATATATGGAGAAGAAGATGGTGACAAAATAGGCCCTTTTTGTTAGGTGTACCCATGGTCCCCCTTCTTTTAGTTTGTTATTGTGAGGATAAAAATGTGAGTGGGTAGGGAGGTGGAAGCTTTTGATTGGGTAGGTTGTTAGGATAAGATAAATTAGTTAGAGGTATTGTTTTTTGTTTATTTTTGTATTTTTGTGGGATATAATTACATGGGGTTGGACACATGGTAAGCTGAACTAAAAATGAATAAAATTAGACTTCGGGAGGGACAAAATTAGGTGTCTACACACACTTAATATGAAAAATTTCAGGCTACGGCGGAGATAGCATAAACTTTAATTTTTTTTTATAACAGTCTTGTTGTTAGAAGCATTATCAAAAGCAATACATAAGATTTTATTTTTGATACCATAAAATTCGGCAACTTTAACAATAAAATTAGCAATAAAATCTCCAGTATGTTTACGGTCTTCATCATATAAAAAAGCAAGAACACGTTTTTGCATCACAAAATTACTATCCATCTAGTGACAAGTAACGGTTAAATAATCATTTTTATTTACAGCACGACCAAGATCAGAAGTTAGGGACAATCTACATTGAATATTTTTTAACAATCTTGATAAATAAAAGCAATATTGTGAATGAAGTCTAAAAATATCAGATCGACAAGTACTTCTAGGAATACCATTAAACATAGGATTATAAATAGCTTGAATATAATGAATAAAGACATCAGAAGAAGGAAAACTAAAAGGCAAACAACCCACAGCTACCCATTTAGCTATTTCTTCCCGGTCCCTCAATTTATTATACTTCTTCATTACCTGACCGATTGCTGGGTCCATTCTAGTTTGCATTGGCCCAACAATATCCCCACCACCTCGTGCAATTTCTAACTCTCTTTTGTGAGCATCACCTATATGTTTCCTTAACGTACCCGTACCCCTTGCTTGCCTCCGCTTTTATGCTTATATATTTGTTGACAAATATTAGATTGCACCTCAATATCTGATATACGTTCAAAAAATTGCCATGCAATACTAGTTGTTTTACGAGGTCTTAGGGCACGGGAAGGACGGGGAGGGAGATTAACCAATTCAGATCTAACGTTAGCATTTTCTACTGCGGGTGTCTCATCAATATTTTCATCATCTTCGTCTAAATTAACCGCATCTACTTCATTTTCTTCTTCTATACCGTAATTTTTCTGAGCTTCTACATAATCCATATCATGAGTACCTACACCTATTTCTTCCTCAAAAGATGTACTAAGCGGTATCGGAGGCGAAGGCACACAGGTATATCTACTACTTGAAGTACCTTTACCACTAGTAATTCGCTTTTTACTACCACTATCGCTTCCGGGACAAAAAATTTTAACACCTTTAGTTGCGAGGTTTCTTAATTTATCCATAGTATAAATTAAATTAAACTAAAAAATTCAAAATACACAAATATAATAAAATTAAATATTCAACAATTAATAAATAAAAATTATACGTAAGAGATGGAACGACAATACCAAATTTTGGAAGTATCCAAAGGTTGCGAATTTAGAAACTTCCACATGTATTTTGTAAACGTAAAATTAAAAAATTAAAGTGAGCACTTTAGGAAATTAAATATATTGAATATTTGAGAATTGAGATTTGAGAGAGAATGAGATTAGAGAGAGTGAAAAATTGTGTGAAAAATGATTTGAAGGTGTAGGATATTTATAGAATTTTTTTTGGGATTAAAAAATTATTTTCAAAGTAATTTTTTTTTTTCAATTAATGGGCCTAAACTTGCCGTTTGGACCCAACGTTTGGATCCAAAAGCGGCTATATAGCCGTTGGGCCAACGACTAGTTTGGCCTAAAATAAAAAATTTTAAAAAATAAAAAAATATTCCGGGCCTGTTAACCGGCGGGCCTGGACCGGACTTGGTCCGAGCCGAATTAACCGGGCCCATATTAAAAAAAACCGGCCCGGAACCGGTATCCTAAATCCCTTGGGCTTACCGGGCCGGGTCAAACCGGCCCACTTGACACCCTTACCTAAGCCCAAGCAAATTGAGGCCATTGCTTCTTCATTTGGCTACCCATTGAGAAGATTTTAATTCCAACACTAGATGGTTTGTTTTTATTTTTCTTGTGTATATGAGAATGGAGTAATTAACTAGGAGTTTATATAGCCTAAACTAAGATAAAAATATTCAAAATAAATCGTAGATTTTCTCATTTTTTGGTTAATGCTATTCCACTAAGGTCTTGACATAATGGGAAGCCATGAACAATTCATACACCTTTGGTTGACTCACCTATTTTTCTAAATTAAGTCCAAACTTTTATTCGATTCCAAGAATATAGTTCATGTTTTTTTTTGTTGGTACATTGAAAATTTGATTAAATAAAACTTCTAACGTTGAAACATATATTTCTGCCTACAATTATTTGTTCATTATTTGGAAGGTTGGTCCATTAGTTATGTGTACTATTGATTCTTTGAGCACCACTTATTATTCACATCATGGGACCATACACACTTTGGTATCATAAAAAATAGTCTATCGTATAGAGCTTCATCTTATATTTTTGCATAGAATTTTTTTATGATTGAATTTGTAATCACCTGATTATACAAAAATAACTGTACTAGTTTCTTTAAGGCTATCTCAATACTTTGCATCACCAAGAATGACAATATATTGGAAGCTATTATTTCCAAT
>NC_061122.1:232357924-232358407 GCF_002878395.1 Capsicum annuum | reverse complement strand
ATTATAGTGAATGTCTATCAAGATCTATCATGATCTATTTGATGCCTATCAGGATTTGATGTATTTGTCTTTTAGTGTGAAACTAGGGGCAAATTCTCCCAATAAATAGAAGGATTTCCTTCATTGTATATTATCTGAGAAGAAATAACAATTACTCTCTGTATTCTCTCTACTCTTCTTCTTTATTCTTTCTTGTTTTATAATACGTTATCAGTACGAGACTCTACCGTCTCAAATTTGAAGGCTAAGGCTAAGGTATTATTTTTTTTATTTCTTCCTTTTTTCATATTCTTGATTGAAACTTTGTGGAGAGACAGGTCAATGATAATGATATGATGGAAAAGATGTTCTGCACTTTCATGCCTCGAATGTGCTCTTACAGCAACAATATTGAGAAAAAGGTTTCAAGAAGTATACTGAACTGAGTTCTCATCTTCTAGTGGCTGAACAAAATAATGATTTGTTGATGAAAAATCACGAGAA